>NC_053025.1:133268760-133372996 GCF_003073215.2 Triticum urartu | reverse complement strand
TGAACCAAGGAGTTTGTAAGGGAAAGGAGATCGCCTACTTCGTGAAGATCTACCACTAGTGAGGCAAGTCCTTCGTGGGCGATGGCCATGATGGGATAGACAAGGTTGCTTCTTCGTGGACCCTTCATGGGTGGAGCCCTCCGTGGAGTCACGCAACCGTTACCCTCTGTGGGTTGAAGTCTCCATCAACGTGGATGTACGATAGCACCACCTATTGGAACCACGACAAAAACATTTGTGTCTCCAATTGTGTTTGAATTCTCCAAACCCTTCCCTTTACATTCTTGCAAGTTGCATGCTTTACTTTCCGCTGCTCATAGACTCCTTGCATGCTTGCTTGAATTGTGTTAAGATTGCTTGACTTGTGCTAAGATAGTTAAAATCTGCCAAAGACTAAAATTGGGAAAAGGATAGATTTTTATTTGGTCAAGTAGTCTAATCACCCCCCCCCCTCTAGACATACTTTTGATCCTACAAGTGGTATCAGAGCTTTGGTCTCCATTTGCTTTGATTTCCATAGATTTTGGTGGTCATAGCCTTGGTTTCACAACCTAGGAGAGTATGGCATCCAGCGAGGGAAATTATCACCGTAGAGGTCCTTACTTTGATGGTACAAATTTTGCTAGTTGGAAGCATAAGATGAAAATGCATATTCTTGGACATAACCCCGCCGTTTGGGCTATTGTGTGTGTTGGCTTGCAAGGTGAATTCTTTAATGGGAGAGAACCGAATCGTGAAGCTACTGTGGATGAGTTGAAGATGCTACAATACAATGCTCAAGCTTGTGATATCCTCTTCAACGGATTATGCCCTGAATAATTCAACAAAATCAGCCGTCTTGAGAATGCAAAGGAAATTTGGGATACTTTGATTGATATGCATGATGGTACCGACTCCGTCAAGGAATCCAAGTTGGATGTGCTTCGAAGTCAACTTGACAAGTTCAAAATGAAGGATGGTGAAGGTGTCACTGAAATGTACTCTAGGCTTGCTCTTATCACAAATGAGATTGCCGGCTTAGGAAGTGAGGAGATGACCGACAAATTCATCATCAAGAAAATCCTAAGAGCCTTGGATGGAAAATACGATACTGTATGCACATTGATCTAAATGATGTCAAATTACAAAGATCTCAAGCCAACGGAAGTCAGTGGAAGAATTGTTGCTCATGAGATGTCACTCAAGGATAAGGAGGAGCTCCATAACAAGTCAAGTGGTGCTTACAAAGCCTCATGTGAAGCTCCCACATCATCAAGTGAGAAACAAACCATCAATGAAGAATTGAGCCTAATGGTGAAGAACTTCAACAAGTTCTACAAGAATAGAAGCAAGGAAAGAAGTTTCAAGTCAAGGTCCTACAATGACAAAAGATCTTCTAGTCGAGAGCAAAACTGCTACAATTGTGGAAGACCCGGACACTACTCCAATGAGTGTATGGCTCCCCACAAGAGAAGAGAAGATTCTCCCAAAAGAAGAAGTACAAGAGAAGAATCACCATCAAGGGAGATAAGGAGTAGGGATGATCGATATGAACGAAGACACCCTCAGAGAAGCAAGGATTCAGAAAGGAAGGACAAGTCATCAAGGAGCTACACAAAACAAAGACATCAAGCTCATGTTGGTGAATGGGTATCCGGCTCCGAGTCCGACAATGACTCCGAGAGAAGCTATCACTCCGACTCCGAATATACTCAAGATGAAGGTGTTGCCGGACTAGCACTTGTGTCAACCAACTCCTACGACATATTTGATTCACCAAATGAAGGAATTGGAAGATGCTTCATGTCCAAAGGTCCAAAGGTATCACACCCCGAGTATGTTGATTTCAATAGTGATGAAGATGACTTATTAGGTGATGATGAGTTACTTGTTGACAACTATAGTGATGAATACTATAATGAAACGAATGACAATGATAAGGAGAAGATTGAGTCTCTAACTAAAGAACTAAACACTCTTAAGTTAGCTCATGAAACTATCTTATGAGATCATCGAGAACCTTTAAGGACTCATGAGAAATTACGTTTTGAGAAACTCAATCTTCAGCAAGAGCATGAGTTCTTAAAGGCAATCAATGATGATCTTCGCAAGAAAAGTTCTTCTTACATTGCCAAGCGTTTACTCTTATCCACTTACATGCCTCAAGTCAAGTCTAGTAACAAGAACAAGAAAGATTCTTCCTCTAGTAGTAACAATAATCATGCTAAATCCAATGTTGCTGCTTCTAGTAGTTCTCTTGATTCCACTAATGATTCTCTTAGCCAAGTTACACTTGAGCAAGAAAATAGCTTATTGAAGGGAATTATAGATAAAGCTGTTTACAAGAGCCTTGCCGGGAGTAAGCAATTCGAGGAAATTGTACGCAAGCAAGGAAGGCACCGGAAGAATCAAGGTATTGGTTTTGAACGAAAGTTCAATGCCAATGGAGTTGAGTGGGAATAAGATCAATACCCCAAGACGAAGTTTGTTCCTCAACAAGAGAAGTATGATCCTACTTCATCCAAAGGGACACAAGCTCAAGATGATCTTCCACCACAAGACCACAAGCAAAAAGGCAAGGACAAGCTTCAAGAGGAAATTGATGCATTTGAAGAAGCTCCTAAGGCCTTGGTCAAGTGGGTTCCCAAGACTACATCAAGTTCCACTTCATCTAGTACAACTACAACTCCGAGGATTCCCATCGAGATGGTGTGGATCCCGAAGAAGAAGAACTATAGAGTCCTTGAGGGTGACTCTGCCAATATACTTCACTCTTATCATTTTGGCAAGAACAAGTGCAATCAACTTCCACATCTTGCACTAGTTCAAGGAGTCACAAACCCTCTTGTTGGTAAGACAAGGGACAAGGTAATCTAAAGCTTTCATAGACATCATCTTGTGTGTGCATCACTCTATGTCTATGGATATCCTTGTTTGTTCCTTGTGGGACTAACCCGTGTAGGTATTGAAAGTGCAACTCACTCCAAAGGATAGCTTCAAATGATCTACATCAACATAGAGCATCCACATCTTCAACACCTACATGAAGTCATCATGGAAAAAACCCAAGGTTAGTTCATCCCTTTTAGGGGGGGATCTCACATCTAGGGGGAGCTTTACTCTAACAATTGAGTTAAAGCAACTCTAATGGTGTGAACACAACAACGCTTTATGTAAAAGTGGTAACCCCACTTGTGCTTAAACGATGAGTATGACCTATGATGAAATGTTCTCATTTGACTCCTAAGTCAATATACTCATACATAGATGACCTAGTCATCGCCAATTGCTTGATACATGCTAGAATTGTTTGTGCATGCTTTGCCACATATTTCATTTGCCATTTTATTGTGTGAGCATGTTGGTTACATAATTTACTCATTCGAGGACATCCACTTGTTGTTTTGACTGATTGGTTTCCTTTTATTTTGGCCAAGTGGATGGACAAGAATGCCTAAGAACCTTCTCTAGCTATCTATGCTTTTCTCGTCTCAAACTCTATTCATGCTGCATCACAAAATTTGATCAAGTCAGATTCGAACCACTCTGTGTGAGGAGCACTCGGAGTCCCCGATTCGTCATAGACTTAAACTTCCAAAACTTCTTTGTGCGTTTCGGTCTGACCGATTCACCCATTTCGGTCATACCGAGATCACTAAGTCAATCTAGGTTTTCTACCTCGGTGCAACCGATTCAAACCTTTCGGTCACACCGAGTTTTAGTAACTGCTTGCAGTTATGAATCTCGGTGCCACCGAGTTGTTCCACTTGGTCACACCGACAGGGTCGGGCTATATATACCCACGGGTCAAATTTTGGAAAACTTTCCGAACCTCCTCGACCCGCGATTAGCCCGCTCTGCCTCCAGGGTCTCCGGATCGTCTTCCTCGTCGCCAGCCGCCTCCTGCCGCTGGTCTCCGCCGCCGTCAATGGGAATCAACCCTGCCGTTGCCGCCGTAGCGAGTTCTCCACCGAACTAGGGTATGAACTCAATCATTGTGCTATCCCTATCTAATTCCTAGCACATTGTGTTCGCCATGTATCTTGCCACGATTGAGATCACTCCTATCCAGTCAAAACACTCTGTAGTTTAGTCATGAATTAAGAATTTAGGGTTAGGTTTCCGCCGAAACCATCTCGGACCCACCGAGTTGTGGAACTCGGTACCACCGATTCGGCTTAGGCCATTGCACATGTGGTTCTCGGTCTGATCGAGAATTGCAAATCAGTGTGACCGAGTTCAGGAGTTTGTGAAACCCTAGCAGTCTCGGTGCTACCGAACTGTGACTCGGTCTGACCGAGTTCACTAGTTTAGGTTCCAATAGCTGCTTCGGTATCACCGAGTTTACAAATCGGTTGATCCGAAATGCTTTCTGTGAAAAACTAAAACTAAGTTTTTGACTCATTCTTTTGCAAAAACCTTTGCATTTTGTGATGCTCATCCACTCTATCTCATCTATATCTATTCACAGGGTCTGCTGTCAGTGTTTGCAATATGTCTAATCAGAGTGACAGCCAGAACAGGTCAGAGGAGCAGGTTCACCTGAGTGAGGGCACTAGTCCCTCTAGCAGTTTAGATGATGGTAGCAGGAGCACCCCAAGAAACTTACCCAAAGCTGCCACCAGGGCCAGAAATAAGAAGACCTCTGAATCTGAGGATGAAGACTATGTGGCAGTTGAGGATGAGGCCACTTCCAAGAAGAAAGTGGTTAAGAAGGAGTATAGCACTGCTGCTGCCACCAAGCCAGGCATGAAGCAAAAGGTTCCTGCAAAGAGAATTCCAATGTCTAAGGCCAGAGCATCTACTCAAGTCCCTTTGGAATCTGAACCCAAAGAGGCTACTGCGGAAGGGAAGAAGAGGAAGGAGAGGGTCAAAAAGACCACCGCTAGAGTTCTTGGGAGATCCTCTATCATGAGAGATTCTGAAGAGGAAGAAGAAGAAGATGTTGCACCAGCACCCAAAGCTCAGAAGCTTATGGGTGATGCCATTAGGGCAGGGGCTGTTCCATCTAAGCCTAAGACTGCTCCAAAGGCTGCAGCTCCAGCTCCAAAGCCAAAACCGAAAAGGAGCACCAGGAACAGCCCTGTTGAGGAAAAGAACAAGGTCCCGGTGCCTGAAGCTGAAATAAAAGAAGAAGATGATGAGTCACATGTCTTGAGGAAGCTGAAGCCAAAAATCCCAGATCACAATGATGCTCATCCAGTTGCTGAGAACATGAAGATCAGGAAGGACTCAGGTCTGAGGCTATGGAGAGAGTCAGATCCATATGCCACCGGGAGGAGGACTGCTGTGGATAACAGGTTCCATACAAAGGAATAACAGGACTTCTATGAGACCATCTTGCTTGACAAGAAGCCCATAGTGTGTGACATGAGATGGGTCGACTAGGACTACATCAAGGAGAATGAGGATCACTATCCAGGTGTAAATGACAGTTTCAAGGCTTGTGGAGTCGATGAGTTTGTGGCTCAGAAGCTCACAAAATGGAATGATGAGCTCATTATGCAGTTCTACTCCACAGCTCATTTCTACCCAGATGGAAGGATAGTATGGATGTCTGAAGGTACGAGGTACCGGTCCACGGTTGCTGAATGGGCGAAGTTGATCAATGCCCCAAAAGAGAGTGAAGATGACTTGGATGTATATGCCAACAGGAAGAAGGATCACAACACAATGGCACACATGTACAAGGAGATCCCAGATGCTGCTCTTGAGACACATAAGTTTGGATATGTACATTACCTTCTGTCAGGCTTGCCAACCATCAACTGGATCCTCAGGCACACTCTCTTGCCAAAGTCAGGTGATCATAAGATGATCAGAGGCCATGCAATTAACTTGCTTCACATATTTGATGTCCCACAGAAGTTCAAAGTCATGAGCCTAATAGTTGAAACTATCAAGAGGACAGCTGCAGATTAGAAGAGGAGTTGTGGGTATGCCCCACAGATCCAGGAGCTGATCAACTCCAAGATGGGCACTGGTACATATCTGCTGGACAAGGAGCACATGCCTATCTATCCAGACTTCGGGGACAACATTGTGGTTATGAATGAGGATGAACCATCTTATGTGCACGCACAAGCCAAGAAGGAGAAGGCAAAAGCTGAAAGGGCTACAAGGATGCCAACTACTGAAGAAGCATCTTAGCATCTCCTGAAGAGCAAGCAAGATCAGCTTGGCTACCTGATTGCATCCACTCTGAGGATTGAGAAGGGACTGGCCACCCTGACTCAAAACTAGGAGAGCCTGGAAAGAATCGTGGAGCAAAAATTCTATGACTTGGATGTGAAGGTAACTGAGATTCAGTCTGTTGTGGAGCAACTTCAAGATGATATGCAGGAGAGGAAGGGCAAGACAACCACTGATGCATTTGCCGGAGTGCCTAGAGCTCAGAGGTCTGCTGCAGTGCATGTTCCAGACACCAGAGCCACGTCATCTGCACCAGCTACAGCTTCTGTGCCACCAGCTCCAACACCTACTCCATCAGCTCCATCTACTTCGACTGAAGCCTTCGTTCTTGGAGTTATCCATACACCACCACCTGAAGACCAAGCCTGAGAGACGATTTAGTGCTATGCATTTTCTAGGAACTTTTTGGTAACTTGTTTCCAAAGGGGGAGAAAAATGTATAGATCATAGGCTTCGAGAGAGAGCGTTGCTTTTTATTCTCTCTTGCTTTGGTGGTTGAACTTTATTTGCTTTGCCTGTTTGAGATACTTTTTGTCTGTGTGATACTTGAATGATCATGTATTTGATCATATGCTACCTTAATGCTTGTTGGATGATATTATCATTTTATCCCTATATGATCATTCACTTTGCTTGGTGATGAGTGCATGTATTTAATTATTATCATTTTGAGCGCTCCACCAAGATGTATGTGACATGGAAGAGTAACCCATGAGCCTAACTATTTGTGCATTTGTAGTCCAAAGCAAATCATAAACTATGGACAAATTTAGGGGGAGCTCTTGCTTTTCACATACTTCTCAAAGCGACAATGTTTTTCACTCTTATTATCATTTGTTGAAGCTTCGATCTATATGTTGTCATCAATTACCAAAAAGGGGGAGATTGAAAGTACAACTATCCCTAGGTGGTTTTGGTAATTCCTAACAACATATAGCTCATTGAGCTAATGCTATTCCAAGATTAATATTTCAGGAAAAGCTCAATGAATGGCATGGCATGGATGAGGAATGTGGACCCCTCAAAATATTAAGGACAAAAAGATTGGCTCAAGCTCAAAGCTCATGACTCTACATTTTATATTTTAGTGATCCAAGATCACATTGAGTCTACAGGAAAAGTCAATACTATCAAGGAGGGATGAGGTGTTTTTTAATGAGGTTCTTGCTTCATAGTGCTTAGTGATATGCTCCAAAACCCTCAACTACCTTCCCACATCCACATATGACCTAAACCAAAAGTCAAACTCGGCCCTACCGATTCTTTCTATCCGGCGCCACCGAGTTTCAAATGTCATAGCCACTGCCACAAACCCTAGGCAAATCGGTCTCACCGATAGGGATTTCGGTCACACCGAGATGGGGTTGTAATCTCTCTGTTTCCCTTCATAACGTTTCGGTCCTACCGAGATGAGCGATCGGTCCCACCGAGATTGCAATGTAAACTCTCTGTTTCTCCTTCGTAACATTTCGGTCCCACCGAAATGAGCGATCGGTCCCACCGAGTTTAGCTGACTAACTCTCTGGTTAGCTTATTACCAAAATAGGTCCCACCGAGTTTTTGTAATCGGTCACACCGAGATTACGTTATGCCCTAACCCTAACCATATCGATCCTACCGAGTTGCATCTCAGTCCCACCGAAAACCCTAACGGTCACTAGGTTTGCTGAATCGGTCTGACCGAGTCTTTCACTTCGGTCTCACTGAGATTGGTAAATTGTGTGTAACGGTTAGTTTTTGTGTGGAGGCTATATATACACCTCCACCCACTCTTCATTCGTGGAGAGAGCCATCAGAACATACCTACACTTCCAACCTATATTTTCTGAGAGAGAACCACCTACACTTGTGTTGAGACCAAGATATTCCATTCCTACCATATGAATCTTGATCTCTAGCCTTCCCCAAGTTGCTTTCCACTCAAATCATCTTTCCACCAAATCCAAATCCTGTGAGTGAGAGTTGAGTGTTGGGGAGACTATCATTTGAAGCACAAGAGCAAGGAGTTCATCATCAACACACCATTTGTTACTTCTTGGAGAGTGGTGTCTCCTAGATTGGCTAGGTGTCACTTGGGAGCCTCCGACAAAGATTGTGGAGTTGAACCAAGGAGTTTGTAAGGGAAAGGAGATCGCCTACTTCGTGAAGATCTACCGCTAGTGAGGCAAGTCCTTCGTGGGCGATGGCCATGATGGGATAGACAAGGTTGCTTCTTCGTGGACCCTTCATGGGTGGAGCCCTCCGTGGACTCGCGCAACCGTTACCCTCTGTGGGTTGAAGTCTCCATCAACGTGGATGTATGATAGCACCACCTATCAAAACCACGACAAAAACATTCGTGTCTCCAATTGCGTTTGAATTCTCCAAACCCTTCCCTTTACATTCTTGCAAGTTGCATGCTTTACTTTCCGCTGCTCATAGACTCCTTGCATGCTTGCTTGAATTGTGTTAAGATTGCTTGACTTGTGCTAAGATAGTTAAAATCTGCCAAAGACTAAAATTGGGAAAAGGATAGATTTTTATTTGGTCAAGTAGTCTAATCACCCCCCCTCTAGACATACTTTCGATCCTACAGGGCCGCATTGATATGCGAGCTCGGAACGTGCCAGGCGGTCCTGTTGCCAATTACTCCGGGAGCGCTTGAAGGTGTCCGGGTCCTAAAACCCTGAACTAGTGGATTGCCTTAAGAGGCTGCTTTGCACTTCTGCTGCGAGGGCCGCAGTGTGCTCCTCCGTGCGGAGAGAGCACTCTGTGTTTCCATTGACTGTGATGACCCCCCGAGGTCCTGGCATCTTGAGCTTGAGATATGCATAATGTGGTACCGCATTGAATCTCGCAAATGCGGTTCGCCCGAGCAGTGCATGGTAGCCACTGCGGAACGGGACTATGTCGAAGATTAACTCTTCGCTTCGGAAGTTATCCGGGGTTCCGAAGACCACTTCCAGTGTGACTGAGCCTGTCCAATGGGCCTCTACACCTGGTATGACACCTTTAAAGGTCGTTTTTGTGGGTTTGATCCTTGAGGGGTCTATACACATTTTGCGCACTATGTCCTGATAAAGCAGGTCCAGGCTGCTGCCGCCGTCCATTAGGACTTGAGTGATGTGAAATCCGTCAATGATTGGGTCTAGGACTAGTGCGGCGAATCCGCCATGACGGATACTAGTGGGGTAGTCTATGCAATCGAAGGTGATCGGACAGGAGGACCATGGGTTGAACTTTGGGGCGACTGGCTCCAACGCATATACGTCCCTGAGCGCACGCTTCTGCTCCCTCTTGGGGATGTGGGTTGCGTATATCATGTTCACTGTCCACACTTGTGGGGGGGACCTCTTCTGTCCTTCGGTGTTCGGCTACCGGGGCTCCTCCTCGTCATCGCTATGTGACCCCTTATCTTTGTTTTCGGCATTTAACTTGCCGGCCTGCTTGAACACCCAACAATCCCTGTTGGTGTGGTTGACTGGCTTGTCGGAGTGCCGTGTATTTGACACGAGCGATCGAGTATACGGTCCAAACTGGACGGACCCGGAGTGCTTCTTTTGAATGGCTTTTTCCGCTGACCGGGTTTAGAGCCTTTGAATCCAGCATTGACTGTCGTATCCTCAGTATTGTCGCTGTTAATGCGGCGCTTATGTTTGTTGCGACGTGATCTGCCGTTGCCGTCCTTGGTATCCGAAGTACCATGGTTCTTTGATATGTTATTGCTGCGAGCCAACCAGCTGTCCTCTCCCGCACAAAAGCGGGTCATGAGTGTCGTGAGGGCTGGCATAGATTTCGGCTTTTCCTGGCCAAGGTGCCGGGCGAGCCATTCGTCGCGGATGTTATGCTTGAAAGTTGCTAGGGCCTCTGCATCCGGACAGTCGACGATTTGATTTTTCTTTGTTAGGAACCGTGTACAGAATTGCCTGGCCGATTCCTCTGGCTGCTGAATTATGTGGCTCAAGTCATCGGCATCTGGTGGTCGCACATAAGTGCCCTGAAAGTTGTCGAGGAATGCGGCTTCCAGATCTTCCCAACAGCCAATGGACTCTGATGGCAAGCTGTTGAGCCAATGCCGAGCTGGTCCTTTGAGTTTGAGTGGGAGGTATTTGATGGCGTGTAGGTCACACCGCGGGCCATGTGGATGTGCAGGAGGAAATCCTCGATCCATACCGCAGGATCTATTGTGCCGTTGTCGCGACCGAATTTTCTAGACATTGATTTCCAGAAAATGGTCGTCGTGCTCACCAGCCCCAGGATTACTCTTAGCTGATGAGGCACCAACTTGATGCAGAAATTCCAAGCAAAAATACAAAATATGTAGTACAAGACCATTCTGGCCTGTGAGTACAACAATTGGGTTTCTAGTGGTCGATGGCGGAAGCGGTTTGTGAGTCGTCAGTGTCTATGGGACTCCATTTTCCACAGGAACAGCTGACCAGGTCAACTCCTATCTTCGCGAGGCTGCTATCACCGTTGCTTAGTTTCTGGGGCTGTCACCGCAACGCTCCTCTCCATGCAGAAATCTGGCCAAGACAATAGCCAGGGACAAGCCAGTGAGTACTTTGAATGTACTCGCAAACATTATGAACACTGGGATAATATAATTGATAATCATGCACTGAAAAAATTCTATGATCACATCGTCAGTCATAAATAAAACATCTTTTATGCATGCAAGCAGGTTGTTTATATGCAACATGAATAAGCAATAATGGAGTGGGGAATAAAATGCCGCAGTCGGGCGTCTGAACGACACCACCTAAAGGGCTTATAAAGTAAATAAATAACAAGCAATGCCACAGTCGGGCATCTCAGCGACACCACATAAAGGGCTTATAAAATAAATTAAATAACAAGCAATGCCACAGTCGGGCGTCTCAGCAACACCACATAAAGGGCTTATAAAATAAATAAATAACGTGCAACGCCACAGTCGGGTGTCTTAGCGACACCACATAAAGGGCTTATAAAATAAATAAATAAATAACAAGCAATGCCACTGTCGGGCGTCTCAGCGACACCACATAAAGGGCTTATACAATAAATAAATAACAAGCAATGCCACAGTCGGGCGTCTCAGCGACACCACATAAAGGGCTTATAAAACAAATAATCACAATGAATATCCAGGAGGTAGAACCGTCCCAGGGATACTCGATAATACAAATGATGCAACGGGTTAGTCCATCACAAAATAGTAATCACGGTCCTCACAAGTCACCAGTTGGTATCCAAGTTTGGTTTAACAATTTCACCTCCGAAGACCGACACTAAGACCAACACTTGACCCATCCCAGACTGTAATCCTTAACCATGGACACGGCTATTCGAATAGGTTTAATCTCTGCAGAGGGTGTACTCTTTACCCACGAGTAACGGATTCCTTTAGTCCATCGGGACTAATTTCGTCTACGGCCTTTTAGTTGAAAACACGCCTAACTTGCACACACCAGCTTAACTCATCGGTGTCTGGAATAACCCACGACACTTGTTAAGCAAAACTCTAAGTGGGGAGGCTACAACCTCGCGTAGCATGGGATAAAATTTATATCGCGCGCTCTAAGGGGTGGCCTCCCCTCTTGGTCCCAACCGGAAACACCCATGCCCCCTGACCAGGTGGCATGCCTACCGGCTACAACCGACATCTTCCACCATGGCCTCTCTGTACGGTGTGTGCTGGAAAGGGGTTGATGACTTACTGAACCGTACCCTACCTGCGGCAGGGACGAGTGGTAGTACGAGGCAAATATGGGGGTTACTGGAACAAGACTCGATCTACGGCCGACTCTGGAGGCTTATAAGTTCCCTGCATGACATGTATATCAAATATATTTCAACCGACGAAATCACCACCCATTATACCTTACTATGCCATACCGGACATAACCGTCCCGATGGGGACCGGCGACAAGCTCACCCCTACCCAAGGCAGAGGCTTTCCCGGATTCCTTTCCGGCATGCATGCAAGGCACATGAGGATGATTACCATCACAAGTATATTCATTTCCAACAGCAAGGAAATCACTAATATGCCTTCATGCAAATGATCACATCGCCACATAAAATAACGAGTTCTCCGAAATGAGATGGTGTTATAAACGTGTCAACTAACACATCAAAAATATTATGCCAGGGTTCAAGATGCTTGCCTTCATGGTGTGGAAGGGCAGGGTGCACTCCAAATCTTTTGAAAGCTTTCTTCTCTTCCAAAATCCTATTTTCAAAAATATGCAAATAACACATATTTCAAAAACAGTACAAAAAAGTTGTTTGAAAAATTTTCAAATAAATCTCAAAATAAACTAGACAGAATTTGAGGGATGTAGGAAAAAGAATCAACTCATTTGGAGTTGTATTTAAAAAGTTAAGCTCAGTCAAAGTTTGGTCAAAATCTGTTTAAAAAAATAAATCAGAAAAGAAAAACGATTCGAATATATACGTACATGTCGAAAGCGTACTCTGGAAATACGCCTCCACTTATCCAGCGTGGACTACGCGTGGGTCACCGACAGTAGGCCCGCCTGGCCCACTGGTCAGGTTTGACTGGTCCACGCGCGCGTCGTCTCCCCCTGACCGAACAGAGACGGAGCTCCGGCGAGGCTCGCCAGCGAATGGCGGCGTCCCTCGGTGATCTGAGCGCATGGGCATGCTCAGGAGGTCGAGACGAACTCGGGGGTACCCGCCATGGTCGCCGACGTGGACGGAGTCGCCGGCGACGAGCTTCGCGGCGGAGATGGCTTCGGGGGCGAAGTGAGTTTGGGGCTGCGGTGGTTCCCGATCAAAATCGAGCAGGGGAACGAGTTCATGGGAGGATGAGAAGGTTCCTGGTCAAGATAAATGGGAGGGGGAGGCCCTGGTGGCGCCGGAAGGGCTGGGGCAGTGGCGGCGGCTGCGGTTGCCGGAGATGGGGGAGGAGACCTCTCCGGGTCGATTGGCTGCCTAAGGGGGTCCTAGGGTGATGGCTTGGAGCTGCCTGCGTGCGGAGACAAGCTCGGGGCTCCTTAAATAAGTGATCGGGGTCGGTTCCGCTGCGGTGGATGAGGATGCCGGCGAACCGCCTCTCTGTAGCTTGCAGGGCGTCGTGGAGGCGACGAGAGCTAGCCGACGAGCGAGGAGATAAGCTCGCGCGGCTCCCAGGGGCAGGTGGTGAGCCGGGGTGGCTTGGGCGGCGCCGACCGGGGCTGGAGCCACTGCGGACGCCGGCGTGCCGCCAAGAATGCCCTGACGGCGGCGCTGTAGCGTGTCAGGGTGGTCGGGGTGGCGTGGCGGTGCAAGAGGATACGTGGCGGCTAGCTGCTGATGGCCAAGGGCCGGAACGGGTGCGGGGCGAGACACGGCGGCTCGGGCGCACGTGCGTGCCAAACGCACGCTCTGGGCGCTCCCAGAGCACGCCCGGGACGTGTTCGACGGAATGCCCTTGCATGCTAGAGGTCGCAAGGGAGGCTGGCAAGGGACAGGGCTAGGTTAGGCTTAGTGATAAGGTGAATGGACATGCTAGTTTTCCCAGAGGTGCAAGGTCACAATGTAATGACAAATGTCATGTCAAAAATGTTTATGCACTCAAGGTGTTTGATAAAATGCCACAGGCACCTAAGCTGTTCTTGGAGTGGCCAAAATCTCCAGAGTGGGGTCTCTTTAGATGAATAAGAGGGTGGTGAGGTTAGTTTGTGAAAAGCACAAACTTGTTAGTGCAAGTTTTGCAAAACTACAATTCTGGACAGGAGATAAATGGCATTATTTCATGAACCAAAAATGATCCAATGGGTGCATGCTCCTGGACTTAGGGGTTTGGGAGGGTTGTCTACAAGTAGGAGAAGGAACAATGTCACTAGAGCAAAAAATAAATAGGGTTGTAGTAGAAATCACAAGGCTGGACCAGAATGAAAATGAGGTTGATTCACTCAAATTTTTCAAATAACATCACTGGGTTTTTGCATAAAGTTGAATCATATGCTACTACCAACATCCCATAATTTTTGTGGAGGCCAGAAAGAAATATCTAAATGGGTTGTAGTGCAAAATTGCACTCTGGACCAGAGAAGAAAAATTGATGCAGAGCTCAAAATATTACAAGAATAAAAGATATTTTTGCATAAAAGTGATTTAAAAACATCACATGACATCTCCAAATTTTGGTTGGAATTTTAAGTGAATTTATCAAATGGTTGTAGTTCAATTATGGCCATATAACCTTGGAAAACCATTTTTCAAGAAAATAAAGATCAAGCAAATTAATTATGTAATTAGTTATACTGATAAAAGAAAAGTTTTTTTTGAGAGGTTAAACAAGTCCAATAACATATTTGAAAGGTTTTCACTTTAGGGAACAACTCCATGATAATAAGAAAGGAAATGTTTCAAAAAATCAAAAGGGAGTCCAAAAAAAATCAAAGTTTTAATTCCTGGCAAAAAATTTAATTTAATAAAACAAGGCCAAAAAATTTTGGGGTGTCACAGCCGTCGTATGATTCTATATTTACGGGTTTGAAACCCTCAGGGATTTGATGATCCATTACTTTGTCTGTGAAGCATAAGGGGTGTGCGGCGCCTCTGTACTGGGCTATATCGCGACGCAGCTCAAATGAGTCTTGCCCGCTGTGTTCGGCCCGGCCAGACTTACTTTTACTGTATCCGGCGTGACGATTATCGTCTCGCATAGTGGCGCGCCCTCGTGATCCGTAGATCGATCTTGCGTGTTTTGCTTTGTCCTTCAATACGTCTCGCAGGTCTGGCGTATTTCCCCATGCCTTTTTATTTGAATGGCGTCGGGGTGCGGGCTGAGATTTTGGCTGGAATGCCTCTCTGTCGCGGCCACGAGGTGGCCGATCAGCCGCGTCATACACCGGGGATGTGGGTTTCGGTGCTTCCTCCTCTAGTCGGGGTAGCAACCTGCACTTTGGGTAACTCTTGGAGGGGCGTTTGAGTTTATATTCCTTGGCCGCCAGGACTTCAGTCCATCTGTCATCTAGCAAATCTTGATTAGCTTGAAGCTGCTGCTGCTTTTTCTTAAGGCTATTTGCCGTGGCTATAAGCCGGCGCTTGAAGCGCTCTTGTTCGACGGGATCCTCTGGCATGATGAATTCGTCATCGTCGAGGCTTGCCTCGTCTTCGGAGGGAGGCATGTAATTATCATCCTCCGCCTCTCCATCTGCCGCTCTCTCAGGAGGGCTGGCCTATCCATCCTCCTGCTCTAAATCTTGTTGGAGGGGGTTGTTGTTGCCTTCGGCACTGTCCGGAGTGCTATTATCTCCGGTGCCGGTATCACCGCTTTTACCTTGGCGGGACTTAGAGCGGCGCCGCTGTCGCTAGCGCTTGAGTTGCTTCTTGGAGGGGTCATCCTCCGTTGTCCTGTCGCCATTGCCTTCTTTGGGTGTGTCCATCATGTATATGTCATATGATGAGGTGGTTGTCCAGTGCCCCGTGGGCAGTGATTCCTCTTCGCCTCCCGCATCGTCATCCATACTGTCGATGTCTTCGGAGTCGAAGTCGAGCATGTCGGTTAAGTCATCGACAGTGGCTACTAAGTGGGTGGTGGGTGGGCGGCGAATTTCTTCGTCATCCGCATCCCAATCCTGCCGGACGTAGTTTGGCCAGGACTCTCCTGACAAGGAGAGATACCTTAATGAGTTCAGTATGTTGCCAAAGGGCGTGCTGAAAAATATCCGCGGAGGTAAACTCCATGATCGGCGCCCAATCGGATTCGACAGGAACGGGCGTAGGCGGTTCGGAGTCCGTGGCCGGAGAAGGATCCGACAGTTTGGCACACGGCTCTCGTGAAGGGTAAGGTCGATATTCGGCTCGATCGCCATAGAGGATACGGCCTCCGTGGCGGGGTCTATCCACCCGTCCATGGATGGCGCAACTGGCTCCGAATTGAGGGTCGGAGCGGCTGTCGGTGCGATTTCTTGAACACTGTCTGATGGTAGAGCTAAATCATACTCATCATGACCGCATGGCGCACAAGGTAGGGGCTCGAATCCGTCGAAGATCAAGTCTCCGTGGATATCGGTCGTGTAATTTAAGCTTCCAAACCTGACCTGGTGGCCAGGGGCGTAACTTTCGATCTACTCCAGATGGCCAAGCGAGTTGGCCCGCAGTGCGAAGCCGCCGAACACAAAGATCTGCCCGGGGAGAAAAGTCTCACCCTGGACTACATCGCTATCGATGATCGTAGGAGCCATCAAGTCTAACGGCGACGACACAAGGGAACTCTCAATGAAAGCACCAATGTCGGTGTCAAAACCGGCGGATCTCGGGTAGGGGGTCCCGAACTGTGCGTATAAGGAGGATGGTAACAGGAGGCAGGGAACATGATGTTTTACCCAGGTTCGGGCCCTCTCGATGGAGGTAAAACCCTACGTCCTGCTTGATTTATTCTTGATGATATGACTATTACAAGAGTTGATCTACCATGAGATTGGAGAGGCTAAACCCTAGAAGCTAGCCTATGGTATGATTGTATGTTGTCCTATGGACTAAAACCCTCCGGTTTATATAGACACCGGAGGGGGCTAGGGTTACACAAGGTCGGTTACAAAGGAGGAGATATCCATATCCCTACTGCCTAGCTTGCCTTCCACGCCAAGTAGAGTCCCATCCGGACACGAGACGAAGTCTTCAATCTTGTATCTTCATAGTCCAACAGTCCAACCAAAGGATATAGTCCGGCTGTCCGGAGACCCCTAATCCAGGACTCCCACACTCGCCAAATCATCTGTGGTGCCCATTAGTTGCCACGATATCTACCTCGAGCATGTTCTGCACGGCTTCGGGGGTGCAACAGTCTCTCTTCCAGTCAAGTACCTAGGACTCCCCCTAACGACCGGCAGAACTAGGCTAGTTCACCTGCAGTTCATTCTAGACCGGATCAGAGCTAGACTCGCCAGATGGAAGGGCCGGCTCCTTCCGCTGGCAGGGCGCCGAGTCCTCGTCAGATGCGTCCTTTCAGCCATGCCAACGTTCGCCCTATCAGTGCTGTGTGCACCAAAGAAGTTCTTCAAGGAGATAGACAAGGTCAGGCGATGCTTCCTGTGGGCACACGACCAGGAGATCAGCGGTGGCAAGTGCAAGGTGGCATGGAGGGTGGTGACCACGCCGGAGGCCAGAGGAGGATTGGGCATCCATGATCTCTCGGCCTTCGCCCGGGCTCTGCGCCTCCGTTGGCTTTGGCTATGCTGGGCCGACCCATCCAGGCCCTGGGTTGGCACCGACACCCCGTGTGATGCTGCAGACCGCACTCTCTTTGCAGTGTCTACGGTGGTGACCATCGGTGATGGCCAGACTGCCTCCTTCTGGCCCTGCCCATGGCTTGCGAGCAGGCCGCTCCGGCAGGACTACCCTGCGGTCTTTGCATGGTCCCGACGCAAGAACAGATCAGTTAGCGAAGCACTACACGAAGACAGATGGCTTCTTGACCTCAGGCATGGTAGCTTCGAAGACATCCTGCCACAAATCATGCAGATGGCTCGAGCCATAAGGCAGGCTCGGATCACCATCCAGGCAGGTACAACGGACAGCATCAGATGGACGCTGGGCAGCTTTGGGCAGTACACCGTGAAGACGGCCTACAATGCCCAATTTGAGAGTGCAAGGCCAAACGAGTTCCGAGGGATGATCTGGAAGATTTGGGCACCGGGCAAGATCAAAATGTTCCTCTGGCTGCTGCATTTGGACCGTCTATGGTGCACCGATAGACTGCAAACGAGAGGGTGGGAGAACAACTATTTCTGCCAACTTTGTAGGCGAAACCTGGAAACCTCTGTGCATCTATTCTAGGAGTGCCTGATCTCGCTCAGGGTTTGGAGCAGCGCAGCAAGATGGGGAGGGTGCAACGCCCTAGATCATGCATCGTGGCTTCCAGCCGACTCCACCACAACGAGAATCCAGAAGATCATCGGCTTCACCACCACCGCAAGCAGAAAATGCATCAAGTCCATGGTAGCTCTCATCGCCTGGCATATTTGGTTGGAGCGAAACGAATGTGTTTTCAGACAAAAGCAACCTTGCGTAAAAAGCATCATTGACGGGTGCAGAAGGGACCTCGAGCAATGGAGGCTGGCAGGAGCAAGATGTGTTGAGAGCCCATTCGGGGAAGAAGAAACCTATAGTGCCGGGTAGGGCAGCCGAGTGTTTTTGGCTTGGAGCATTGTAATTCTAAATCTCTCTGAGACTCTGATCACTTAATCACCCTTTGTAACCTCTCCCTATGCTAAATCAATGAAAATCAGCGAGCGCTGGACAGTTTAAAAAAAATCAAAAAAGAAAATGAAAAAGGAATAGTTCGCTCGCGCGGATGTGCTCGGTCGCATAACTGACGCCCTCTCCGCTCACCTCTGCAAAGGCGACCTGCCCCCACAACGCCGCCGCCTGCGACGAAGACGGCGGAGCCAAGCACCTTCTCGCCGCCACCTTCCACTGCTAATCCAACCACGCCTCCTGCATCCCATTTACCGCCGCCGACGAAGCCCCAGCCCGCCGGCGGCACCTTCTGCCTTCTCACGGATCCTGGGACGGCCGAGCCATTGGGCTACACTGCGGCGGGCAATTAGTTGGTTCTCCCTCTCCCGTCGTTGTGGGGCATCCTTCCGAGGCGCAGTGGAGCAATCGACGGGAGCCCTTGCGGTAATTGCTCGGATTCGAATTCCAGTTCTTTTCGGAGTTTCTACGGCAACAAGTCCCGGCCGTTTCGTCCTTGGATCCGGACTCCCTTCTTCTAATCGGATAAAAGGTGAGGCCTCGGCTCGACTGAATATAAGTGCAGCCAGCCCTCGGTGTGCTTCTTCTCATCAGATTAGATACAAGCCAAGTCCAATTGGTTTGCCGCTGAAGCAACTCTTCTCCAACAAGACCTGCTTTTGCAATTGCTCCAATGGAGGTCTGTAGCGTAGCCAGGATAACGAGCTTTGCACATTTTGGCCTGAAAATTTTGCCTAAGCTCCTGGTTCTTTCTCCCGGTTCATTGGGGAAATTTAGAAAGGTCTCACCAGCGATGGGAACTGAAACTGTGTTGAGAAAACTGCCGGAGCTGCTGCAGGATGTATTGAGAAAGGTCTCACCACCCATGGAAACTGAAACTGTGGTGAGAAATTTGCCGGAGCTGCCGCAGGATGTATTGATGGACATATTTTCACTCCTGGAGATACCTGACCTCATGCGTGCGGCCTCTGTCAGCTCCTCCTGGGGCTCCGCGTATACCAGCCTCTGCAGCCAGCTTAAGCTGTACAAACGGCCTCAAACGCCTTGCCTCCTCTACACCTCTGAATCTGCTGGTGAGAATGTAGCTTGTCTCTACAGCCTCGCAGAGAAGAGGGTCTACAATTTAACTCTCCCTGATCCACCCATCCGCAGCAGGTATCTTCTTGGGTCATCGCATGGTTGGCTAGTTACCGCGGATGACAAGTCTGAGCTACACCTTA
This sequence comes from Triticum urartu, assembly GCF_003073215.2. Lineage (NCBI taxonomy): Eukaryota > Viridiplantae > Streptophyta > Magnoliopsida > Poales > Poaceae > Triticum > Triticum urartu. The sequence goes on along the minus strand of NC_053025.1, from coordinate 133,353,428 downwards.
TCAATCCGGTCACTGGCCAACAGATTGCTCTCCCGTCAGTGGTCACCATTGGTTATGTACAACCAATATTTGACAATGCAGGCACAATTATTATGTATAAATTGCGACAGCAACTTTATGATCCGGACTTAGACCCCGAAATGGTTGGTCCCAAAATGTTCCCCCATGCTCCCGACAAGCTTCGTGACCATGTCTACATCAGGGTATTTATCTTTCCGGATCCGTCCACAGGAAGCTACATTGTGGTTCTCATCCATGGTCCAGGATGTCAGCTTTCGTTTGCAAGGGTAGGAGATTGTAAGTGGACCTTGCTGACGCCGGATTGGGACTATGATCAATGCATCTACATGGATGGTCTATTGTATGCATCCACAAGAGCCGGAAGAATGGATGCTTTTGACCTCACTGGTCCTACCGTCACGAGGAATATAATTGCAGATGAGATTGCCATTCACAGTTCTGAGTACAGGGGCGAATTCTACCTTCTTCAGGCTCCATGGGGTGATCTGCTGCAAGTTTGCAGGAAGGCTGAACTCATAGATGCGGGCTATGAGGAGCTCATAGTTAAAACTAATAAAATCTTGTTACACAAAGTCGATATGGAAGCACAAGAGCTTGTGGAAATAAATAGCTTGCATCATAACGTGTTGTTTTTGGGGCGTAACCAGTCTATATGCCTTAGTGCTGAAGAATATCCGCAACTGAAGGCAAATTGTGTCTATTTCGCAGATGATGAGCAACATAATTGGAAGTATAAGACGAATCCCCGGGACATAGGTGTTCTCAACCTTGAAGATGACAGTAGGGAGGAAATTGTGTCCCCGCTTTGGTCCAGCTGGCCAAGTCCCATATGGATAACACCCAGTCTTACAGTGATGAACCTGTCATTGTACAAATAGGTAGCTTTTTTTAATTATGTACCTTGATTATGGGGTATGTCGACCAAATTTGCCACTCTTTGGTGGGCAGATGCTATGACAACGGAAGCATGTTCCGTTTATCTCTTTTTTCCATACATTGTTTGCTGTATCTGATGAAACTATGGCCGAAAAATAAATATTAGGAATGGAAATGGTGCTCTACAACAATTCCGTTTTCTGTTCTCACATTTCTTTCCTATTCACATGCATATTCTGGCTGAATATTGTTTCTTTCATACCACCCCCATCCCCACTATAACTGAAAGTACAATTTGCGTACTCTCGGAAAAAATAATAACCGGAAGTACAAGCCACGTAGTAACCATCCAGTAGCATGGTCTATTATTCTCTTCGGTATGATATACTATGTATTTCTGATGCTTTCATTGTGTCTATCATTTATTTAATTGGAATGTTCTTCATTAACTAGCCATTGAAGGTGACATCATTTTCTGATTATTATCGGCACATGTTGTCAGTGGAATTGCTTATCCCTGTCCATGGTTCAAGATAACTGAAGATTATATTTGAATGGTATAAGTAAATTACACTCTTCTCCTTGGCTACTTGATACGGTTCTTTCATGATTTGGCAAGCATTTCGGCTGAGTTACTTTGAAAAAGAGGAAGATTGCCACTCGAAACAGTTTAGAATCTTTAATTTACACCGAACGGTACTGTGGTCGGCATGTTTGTCGGCATACTCATGGAAACATCACGGTTTCCTTATGAGGTGAAGACGTGTTAGCCGTACAGCATGCCTCTGGTATGTACCCCCTCCCGAACAACCTGAACTCCACAGCTTCTTATGTAGGTATGATTACCAGTGCTAATTCACTATTTATTTAGCTGGTGTATTTTTGTTATCCTTGTATATAATGCAATTTTATGTTCCCTGTAAGGCATGTGCATGTTTTGGTTAAAAATAAAAGTAGAAATATGCATGTCGGCAAAATTGTAGCATAGAACATAAGCATAAACACTTGCGGAACTGGTGGCACAACTCCAAATGTTTTCCCTTCAAATTAGCCCAGAAACTAATTTTATGCAATTCTTAGTATTACCTTCACAATTTTATCGATCCACTCAGTGTATAATGGAAAGCTCCAGATTTCAGAGGTATCTTAATGGTAGAGAAGAATCTGTTAATCGGTGGGAGGGAATTGCAGAACCCTGAAGCGACAGTCATCAAGCCATCTCATGCTCAATGGGGAACCAATATTCCACTACAATTTCAAGTTGGCGTAGTCTGCCAAAAAAAACAGGAAAAAAAAACTGTTGGCGCCAGATTCCAAGGCGCTTAGCCAGCTATGAATCTGATCTCACGTTGAGGTTGAACAAGGGGCCACGACAGTCAAACATCAACCCATGCCTCGCAGTGTAGGTAATCTATATCTTAAAATTGAAATCTACAGGGATCACAACTAATGATCTGAATGATCATTTCTCGTGAATGATGGTTTGGTTCGACCTGACTTTTGTATGGGACATCAGAATATCATAATGTAGGCTAGTGAAAAAGTACTCCTGCTTATGAAACAACGTGGTTGCTTTGACGTGGGTTTACACAATTCATATCTTCTGCGATCTTGTAAAACAGCCTCCTTATACTTGGACTAACAAGAGGTTTTCAGCACTTATAAAAGATTGGATAGATGTCTAGTAAATATTGAATCGTGTGCTGTTCATCGAAATACTACACTCTATAATAGTATAATTTTTTTATCGATTCCCACTTACACATGACATGGGGCATTGTGCAGGTTCAGGCCACATATGCGCAAAATTTGCTCTACCAAGAGCTTTTGCCTTGGTGATACAGGTGTATGAAAGATGTTGAGCATCAGCAGTAACAAACCTCTTATATCTTGATGATGCTGTTGAGGAAAACAAGCGAATACACTGGCTTGGTGTGTCTATACCACTACCAGAAATGGTGTGTCTTTTCTAACTGCAAGTGTAGGCAAGCTGTTGCATGTGCCAAAATGCTGTTCGATCGAAGGCTGGCAAGAAGAGGGATTTTATTTGAAGCCAGCTTGAGCAGTACAAACGGCCTCAGACGCCTTGCCTCCTCTACACCTCTGAATCTGCTGGTGAGAACGTAGCTTGTCTCTACAGCCTCGTGGAGAAGAGGGTCTACAATTTAACTCTCCCGGATCCACCCATCCGCAACATGTATCTTGTTGGGTCATCACATGGTTGGCTAGTTACCGCGGATGACAAGTCTGAGCTACACCTTATCAATCCGGTCACTCGCCAACAGATTGCTCTCCCGTCGGTGGTCACCATTGGTTATGTAGAGCCAATCTTTGACAATGCAGGCACAGTTATTATGTACAAATTGCGGCAACAACTTTACGATCCGGACTTAGACCCCAAAATGGTTGGTCCCAAAATGTCAACCCATGCTCCCGACAAGCTCCGTGAAATAAATAGCTTGCATCATAACGTTTTGTTTCTTGGGCATAACCAGCCTATATGCCTCAGTGCTGAAGAATATCCGCAACTGAAGGCAAATTGTGTCTATTTCGCAGATGATGAGCAATGTAATTGGATGTATAAGACGAATCCCCGGGATATAGGTGTTCTCAACCTTAGATGACAGTAGGGAGGAAATTGTGTCCCCGCTTTGGTGCAGCTGGCCGAGTCCCATATGGATAACACCCAGTCTTACAGTGATGAACCGGTCATTGTACAAATAGGTAGTTTTTTTAATTATGTACCTTGATTATGGGGTCTGTCGACCAAATTTGCCATTCTTTTGCGGGCAGATGGTATGACAATGGAAGCATGTTCCGTTTATCTCTTTTTTCGTGCATTGTTTGCCGTATCTGATGAAACTATGTCCGGAAAAATATCATGAATGGAAATGGTGCTGTACAACAATTCCGTTTTCTCTTCTCACATTTCTTTCCTATTCACATGCATATTCTGGCTGAATACTGTTTGTTTGATACCCCCCCCCCCCCAATTGAAAGCACAATTTGCATACTCTTGGAAAAAATAATAACTGAAAGTACAAGCTGTTAGATGTGTATAGTTCATTGTGTACATCCCCATTGTATAAGGGGCTTTTCTGCACTTTACCACATCTGTATATGTACTGGCCATTGGCCCTCAGTAATGTTAGTTGCTCATTATCCAACATGGTATCAGATGCTAGGCTAGCCCCTTTCTCCCGCACGATGCAACTCCGTGCGTCTCGATTCTAGCCTGCTCGCCTCCGGTCGTCTGGCCGCTGCATCCTCGATCCGGCTCCTTCTGCTGAAGCAGCCCCGTCCGGCTCCCTCTCGCCCAGGCACTGCTCCGCCTGGAAGCTGCCGAAGCAGCCCCGCCTGGACTGCCCCAGCCGGCCGCTGCACCGCACGGCCTGCTCCGTCCGGCCGCTGATTCGCCCGCTTGGCCGCTGCCGCGGTCTGCCTTTCCCGTGCGGCCCAATCCTCTCGGCCCGCCTCGCCCGTGCGCGGTGGTGGCTACCTCTCGATCCACTCTGGATCGGTCGCCTGCTCCTCCCTCGAATCTACCTCGGTTCATGCGTTCGCGAGTGCGCCCCTGCCGCTTCTCCCGATCCAGATCGGGCCTTCTTTTCCTCGCTGCCCGCTCGATCCCTCGGGCTCCGCTAGTCCCAGCTCCAGATCGGGCCTCCTCTGCTCGCTCGATCCCCCGCTCGGTCTCTGGCCTTGCGAGCGGTGCTGCCTGATCCAGATCGGGCCTACAGTAGCAGTTGACCAAAAAAAGGCAGCAACATCAGAGTGCCTTCCTCATGTCCTCTTCGGGCTATGTCGCGGTTCCTCGGTGCTCGGTGATCTTCGATGGCACCAACTATGCTAAGTTTGTGGGGTTCATGCGTATTCACCTGCGTGGTCTTCTTCTGTGGGGCATCCTCTCTGGCGAGGTACCCTGTCCGTCCTGCCCTGTTGCTCCGGTGGCTCCTGTTCCGCCGGTGTCGTCGGTGCTTGCTGCTGATGCTTCTCAGGCTGATCGGGATGCAGCCAAGGCTCTTGATGATGCTGCAGTTGATGCCTATGATCAGTAGGTATCCGCATACTCTGATGCTCTTTCTGTCTACCGGGATGATTTGTCTGCTTACACTCAGTGGTGCAATGATGATGCTCGAGCTGCGGCTGTCCTCACTGTGAGTGTCCTCCCTCAGTTTGCTTCGGAGTTCATGGGCCTCGGCACTGTTGCAGCGATGTGGTCCTACCTTTGTCAGCGTTATCAGCCCTCTGGCGATGCTCTATACCTTTCTGTGGTGCGTCAGAAGCATGCTCTCCAGCAAGGTGACTCGTCTGTTGATGAGTTCTATTCATAGTGCTCTGCCATCTGGCGTCAGCTTGACTCACTGAGGACTGTTGTTTGTGGCACTTGCCGTTGCTGTCAGACTACGCGGTCTGACTTGGAGTTTCAGAGGGTTCATGAGTTCTTATCTCGTCTCCGCTCCGAGTTTGAGCCCCGCCGGGCTGACTTTCTTGCTTGTGGTCGTGTTCCTATCTCGGAGGTGCTTGCTGAGCTTCGTGCTGAGGAGACCCGTCTTCGCTCTGCTGGGTTACTTGTGGTTCCTTCAGTGTTGGCTACCCGGGCTCCTGTGTCATCTGCTTGCCTCACTGCTCCACCACTCCTGCCCACTCCTTCAGGGGGGTGAGCTGCCCTCTTTATGCTGAGAAGAGTACGTCGCGCCATGACACTTTTTGTGGTTACTGCTCCCGGTCAGGTCACCCAGAGTCTGATTGTCGCCAGAAGAAGCGAGACCAGAGACGCTCCTCTTCCAGTGGCACCCCTGCATCTTCCTCGACTCAGTCACTCACTGACCAGGACATTGTACGCCTCAAGCGTCTACTTGCCTCCTCTGGCTCCTTGTCGACTGGTTCAACTGCTGCTATGACTGCACCCCCCTCTACACCACCACAGGCCTCTACACAGTCAGGTACATCCTCGTGGGTTCTGGATTCTGGAGCTTCCTTTCATATGTCTTCTGATTCTTCTGTGCTGTCTTCTCTCCGACCTCTTGATTCACCTGTTAATGTTCTTACCGCCGATGGCACACCCCTTCCTGTTGCTAGTCGTGGTCTTATTTCCACTCCATTCTTTTCTGTTCCTAGTGTTTCCCATGTTCCTCGCCTTACCATGAATCTTTTTTCTGCTGCCCAACTCACTGATTCTGGTTGTCGTGTCATTCTTGATACCGACTCTTGCTCCATTCAGGATCGTCGCACCAAGGCTTTGGTTGGTGCTGGCCCCCGGCGCCGTGAGTCAGAGGGTCTTTGGGAGGTTGACTGGCTTTGTGTTCCTTCCACTGCCACCACTTCTGCCGACTCCCATGCTCTTGCTGCCTTTTCGTCTGCGTCATTCCAGCAGTGGCATCATCGTCTCGGTCACATCTGTGGCTCTCGCTTGTCTTCGTTAGTTCGTCAGAGCCTCTTAGGGTATGTATCTGGAGATGTCTCCTTACATTGTAATGGTTGCAGACTTGGCAAACAGACTCAGTTACCTTATCCTACTAGTGAGTCTGTATCTCAGCGTCCTTTTGACTTAGTTCATTCTGATGTCTGGGGTCCTGCTCCCTTTGATTCAAAAGGTGGTCATCGCTACTATGTTTTGTTTATTGATGATTTCTCTCGCTACACTTGGCTCTACTTCATGAAATCTCGTAGCGAGGTTCTCTCTATATACAAACGATTTGCTGCCATGGTTCGTACCCAGTTTTCCACGCCCATTTGTACCTTTCGTGCTGACTCTGCTGGAGAGTATATCTCTCAGCTGTTGCATGGTTTTCTCGCGGAACAGGGTACTCTTGCCCAGTTCTCATGTCCTGGTGCTCATGCCCAGAATGGCGTTGCCGAACGTAAGCATCGCCATTTGCTTGAGACGGCTCGGGCGCTGATGATTGTTGCTTCCCTTCCACCCCATTTTTGGGCTGAGGCTGTTTCTGCATCCACCTATCTCATCAACATTCAGCCATCGACTCCCTTGCAGGGTGGTATTCCTCTGGAGTGTCTCACTGGTCGCTCTCCTGACTACTCTTCTCTTCGTATGTTTGGCTATGTGTGCTATGTTCTTCTTGCCCCCCGAGAACACACTAAACTGACTGCTCAGTCGGTTGAGTGTGTTTTCCTTGGTTATAGTGATGAGCACAAGGGCTATTGATGTTGGAATCCTATGGGTCGTCACTTGCGCATCTCGCGTGATGTGACTTTTGACGAGTCTAGTTCCTACTACCCACGTCCTTCTTCCTCGAGTTTCTCTGTGGACAATCTCTCTTTCCTTCTCCTTCCCGATACACCCTACTATGTGCCTTCTGTGTCATCTCTTCCTCCGGCACCTCTCCTTCCTTCTCCTTCACCACCTACCCCATCTTCTCCATCCTCCTCCTCCACCTCTCCACCATCATCTCCAGTCCGTCGCTCTATCTCCCCGTTCCCTCTCCACTATACTCGTCGCCCTTGTCCTAAGGATGTCTCCCCTGACACGCCTTCCACCTCTGGTGCACCTCTCCTCACCCCTCCCCTGGTCCACAACCTCCGGGCTCGGCCTCCCCCCCCCGCCCGATCGCTACTCTCCTGATCGGTATGGTCTCTTTGTTATTGCTGAGCCCACTTCCTATGGACTGCCATGACTCAACCTGAATGGCAGCTTGCGATGGCCGAAGAGCTTGCTGCCCTTGAGTGCTCTGGCACATGGGAGCTGGTTTCCCTCCCTTCCGGTGTTCGTCCCATCACCTGCAAGTGGGTCTACAAGATTAAGACTCGCTCCGATGGTTCTCTTGAGCGCTACAAAGCTCGTCTTGTGGCCCGTGGTTTCCAGCAGGAGCAGGGACGCGATTATGATGAGACATTCGCTCCTGTGGCCCACATGACCACTGTCCGCACTATCCTTGTTGTGGCTTCTGTTCGTCAGTGGTCTATCTCTGAACTTGATGTCCAAAACGCTTTTCTCAATGGTGAGTTGCGTGAGGAGGTTTATATGCAGCCACCATTGGGGTACTATGCTCCTGATGGTATGGTCTGTAGGCTTCGCCGCTCCCTCTATGGTCTTAAACAGGCCCCTCGTGCCTGGTTTGAGCGCTTCGCCTCTATGCTTACTGCCGCTGGTTTCTTGCCCAGTGACCATGACCCCGCGCTGTTTGTCCACACATCTCCTCGTGGTCGGACTCTTCTCCTTCTCTATGTTGATGACATGATCATTACTGGTGACGATTCTGAGTACATTGCCTTTGTTATGGCTCGCCTTCGAGACCAGTTCCTCATGACTGATCTTGGTCCTCTTTGCTATTTTCTTGGGATTGAGATCTCCTTGACCTCTGATGGCTTCTACATCTCCCAAGAAAAATATATTCAGGATCTTCTTGCTCGCGCCGCTCTTGGTGATGAGCGCACAGTTGTGACTCCTATGGAGCTCAACATTCAGCTTCGTGCCTCTGATGGTGACCCTCTCCCTAATCCAACTCGCTATCGTCACCTTGTTGGCAGTCTTGTCTATCTGGCTGTTACACGCCCTGACATCTCCTATCCTGTCCACATCCTGAGTCAGTTTGTTCCAGCCCCCACCTCTGTCCACTATAGTCACCTCCTCCGTGTTCTACGATATCTTCGTGGCACGATCTCTCAGCGCCTTTTCTTTCCCCGCTCCAGCTCTCTTGAGCTCCAGGCCTACTCTAATGCTACCTGGACTAGTGATCCCTCTGATCGACGCTCACTGTCTGCTTACTATGTCTTTCTTGGTGGCTCTCTTATTGCCTGGAAGACAAAGAAGCAGACTGTAGTTTCTTGCTCGAGTACAGAGGCTGAGTTGCGAGCCATGGCTATGTTGACGGCTGAGGTGATCTGGTTACGGTGGTTACTTGAGGACTTTGGTGTGTCTGCTACTACCTCCACTCCTCTACTGTCCGACAGCACCGGTGCTATCAGTATTGCGCGTGACCCAGTGAAGCATGAGCCCACCAAGCACATCGGTGTGGATGCCCACTTTGTGCGTGCTGCTATGCAGGATCAGACTCTCGCTCTTCACTATGTGCCCTCGGAGTTACAGTTGGCTGACTTCTTCACGAAGGCACAGACTCGTTCCCAGCATGGGTTTTTTCTCTCCAAACTCGGTGTTGTTGATCCACCATGAGTTTGAGGGGGTGTTAGATGTGTATAGTTCACTGTGTACATCCCCATTGTATAAGGGGATTTTCTGCACTTTACCACATTTGTATATGTACTGGCCATTGGCCCTCAGTAATGTTAGTTGCTCATTATCCAACACAAGCCACGTAGTAACCATCTAGTAGAATGGTCTATTATTCTCTTCTGTATGATATACTATGTATTTCTGATGCTTTCATTGTGGCTATATCACTTATTTAATTGGAATGTTCTTCATTAGCTAGTCATTGAACGTGACATCATTTTCTGATTATTATCGGCACATGTCAGTGGAATTTCTAATCCCTGTCCATGGTTGAAGATAACTGAAGATTTTATTTGAATGCTATATGTAAATTACACTCTTGCTCCTGGGCTACTTCATACGATTCTTTCATGCTTTGGCAAGTATTTCGGCTGAGTTACTTTGAAAGAGAGGAGGATTGCCACTCGAAACAGTTTAGAATCTTTAATTTATACCAAATGGTACTGTGGATAGCTTCTTATGTAGATATGCTTACCAGTGCTGAACTGGTGGCACAACTCCAAATGTTTTCCCTTCAAATTAGTATAGAAACTAATATTACGCAATTCGCAGTATTACCTCCACAATTTTCATTGGTCCACTCTATGTATGATGGAAAGCTCCAGATTTTAGAGGTATCTTAATGGTAGAGAAGAACCTGTTTTGGCAGAGCACGAGTACCATCGGTGAGAAGGAATTGCAGAACCCTGAAGCAACAGCCATCAAGCCATTTCATGCTCATTGGGGATCCAGTATTCCACTACAATTTCAAGTTGGCGCAGTCTGCCAAAAAAATTGTTGCCACCAGATTCCAAGGCGCCTAGGCAGCTATGAATCTGATCTCATGTTGAGGTTGAACAAGGGGCCACAACAGTAAAACATGCAGTATCTTGCCCACTGCATTTCGTCAACCCATGCCTCACCATGTAGGTAATCTTTATCTTAAAATAAAAATCTATAGGGACCACAACTAATGATTTGAATGATCATTTCTCGTGAATGATGGTTTGGTTCGACCTAACTTGTGTATGGGACATCTGAATCTCATAATGTAGGCCAGTGAAAAAGTACCCCTGCTTATGAAACAACGTGGTTGCTTTGACGTGGGTTTACGCAATTCTTATCTTCTGCGGTCTAGTAAAACAGCCTCCTTATACTTGGACTAACATTTTCAGCACTAACAAAAGATTGGATAGATGTCCAGTTAATATTTGAATGCTGCGCTGTTCATCGAAATACTACCCTCTATAATAGTAGGTTTCTTTTATCAATTCCCACTTACACACGCTATGGGGGCATTGTGCAGGTTCAAGCCACATATGTGCAGATGGATGAAAACTATGATGGAAACACTCGTCAGCGAGAATTTGCTCTACCAAAACACTTATGCCTTGGTGATACAGGTGCATGAAAGAAGTTGAATTATACAGAGACACGCATACCAACCATCAGCAGAATAATAACCTCTTAGATCTTGATGTTTTGGGGAAATCAAGATAATACACTCGCATGGCGTGTCGATACCACTACCAGAAATGGCATGTCTTTTCTAACTGCAAGCGTAGCCAGTTGCATGTGCCCAATGCTGTTCGATCGAAGGCTGGCAAGAAGAGGGATTTTATTTGAAGACTGACGCTTTTTAGTTCTTATAATAGGTCAAGTCTAGTTGAGAGACATTATGTAAGGGCCAGATCATTCTGGCTGGTTCTGAATTTACATTCGGACCCTGCATCTGTATTTTGTTTGTCTTGAAAACAGACCAAGTACAATGAAGTTTTAACTAAGATTTTCATCAGTACCTTTTCATCGCACGAACCAGGAAACCATCACAATGACAATGTCCATCTAATTTTACATGGTGCTATTTCTATTTCTGTTTGTATACCAGAATTCACTCATTTTATTTTTGTTTGCGGCTGCTGCATAATATCATTTGTAGGATTTGCCACTATTATTCCTATTTTGAACGTAAAGGATTCAATAGAAGTGGAAACATCAGTACTAAATTCTGCTGTGTAAACAATCTTCGTTAGAATCGAAGACACCAAAACCTTTCCATCCATCACAAAAGACCATTCATAAGATTTTTGTACAAAATTCTCGAATGAGCACACTAGACCCTAGTGCACACATCTCATGTGAAAGAAACAGAGTAAAAACTAATGCTAGCACTCGCTACAGAAGTCTCTTGTGAAACAAAGTAAAAACTAATGTTATCAATTACTACAGAAGCACCAAACAGTGGGCTCATTTGCTCAAACTATGGATCTAGATGTTCCTCTCCTTTTTATAACAAGGAAGTCCTTCTTGCAACTTTCAATCCCAACTCCCTTGTGCGACCTGCTGATATGATGAACAATCTAAAAGGAAAATCAATGGCATTTAGTCTTAAAATTTATTACGAGAGAGTGTTCACAATATTTGTAAAAATTTCTCAAAAGAGATTCCTGCAAATTCTAAAGGCTATAACAAGGGCAGCCTTCATGCTAACCAGAGCATAATCTTCATGAAGTGCATAGGATATACCGTTTTACTTGCTGATGCCATGACAATAGTACCGGTGCTTCCCTAGCTGGCTCTTGTCCTTGGCAATCACAAAGCAACCTAGCTTCTTGCAGTGTTCCACTCCCGCTTTGTGACGATTTCGGATGTGGCGATCCCTCTAAAAAGAAAGAAACAAACAAAAACCTAGATTAGTCCCTAAATTTAGTTTACCACATTCAATTAGGAAGTCGAGAGAAAAGCGCTACCTCATGGTCAGTACAGCCATATTCAGAGTTCTAGTTTTCAAAGAAGCAGATCATGCATTGGGTCATTTGATTCTTCTTGAGGCTGCTGAGGTTCTTATCCCGGAAGCTCCTGTGAGCGTCCCTCTCGATCTACAATAGTCAAACAGTTTTCAAAATCAGTTAGTTAAGTTCGTGCCTATGAGCAACAAAAATGCAGCTAGTAGTAAAACATAATGGGCAATTGGTCTTCGGAAAGGCTCAAACAAAAGAATGATCTGCTGTCACGTGACATACCATTGGAAATTTCTACATCGTCACCATATGATCAAACACTAAGGAAAGATACACATTCTTCACCAAAACAGCTATCTGATAAATCCCCAACTTCAAATGACCAAAGGTTTTCAGGTAGGCTTAGCGATGGCTGTAGTATTGACAACAAAGGGGAAAGGAGCAACCTGACTAGATATACCGAAAAAGGCTTTCGCCCCGCTTTATAAATAAAGCAAACCGCCAGAGAGCACACATACATGGACTAGTTCAAACACACACACCCAAGTCCCACAAGAGGAAGTACAGAAGGTTCTACTGAAGGCACAGCTTAACAAGCCCAAACAAAAAGGAAAAAAGGGCGCTGGAGCACACAACAGGCGCCTAGTCTGTCTCCGGAGGAGGCGGAGGGGGCGGCGGTGACAGTCAGACGGCCATCGAGCGAAGGTCAGCGATGAAGGCGGAGATGGCGTCCCGATCCTGTGGGTGGCTAAGCGACCTCCAAAGCTAAAAGTAACCAGATAGTTTGAAAAGAGCGTCAGTAGCCCGTCGAAGAGGAGTGCACTGGATCACAAGTTTATTGCGGATCATCCAGAGAGTCCAAACGATAGCCCCAATATCAAGCCACCTAATGTGGCGAGAAAGTAGGGGGGAGTTCTGGAGTTCGGCAAATAGGTCGGGGAAGTTGGTGTGACACCAATTCCCACCCACCACCTCTCTAAAGCAGCCCCACACAAATTGAGCAGACACACAAGAGAAGAAGATGTGATTCAAGTCTTTGGAGACACCGCATAGTGGGCATAGGCCAGAGCCCGGGCCATTGCGTTTGCGGACCTCGACCCCAGATGGGTCCGTCCGCGAATCCATTGCCACATGAAGATCCGGATTTTCAGTGGTCGGCGGATGGACCACACCGCCATTAGGGGGGAGGCGTGGTGGAGGGTGTGATGGCCTGGTACACGGACTAGGTGGACAATTGGCCTGATGGCTCAAGGCGCCACCTCACCTGATCCTGGCCAGCGTCCACTATCGGCTCATGGAGAGCGACGCAATCAAGCAACTCATGCTAGGCAGCGGAATCCGGAGGCCCAAATGGCCTCCGAAATGCGAGGCGCCCTAAGTCAATAAGGGCCCTCTCTACTGAGATCGAAGGGTCGACAGCGATGGAGAAGAGGTCGGGGAAGCGCGTCGTGAAGGGGGTGTCGCCGGCCCACTGGTCAAACCAGAGTAGAGTCGCAGCCCCAGATCCAACCGAGATGGAGGTAACAATGCGGAGGACTGGGAGAAGTTGGACGACCGACTGCCAGAACTAGGAACCGCCAGTTCGCTGACAGAAGGCTAGGGGTTGCCCACACAGGTACTTGTTCCGGATAATGTCTAACCAGAGGCTACTGTGACCTTGCGAGATGCGCCAGAGTGAGCGGGATAGGAGGGCAATATTCATGCGCTTAGAGCACATGATACCGAGGCCACCTTGTTCCCGAGGCTTGCAAATGTCAGGCCAACTGACCATATGGTATTTCTTCTTATTGTTGTCGCCTGCCCAATAGAAGTGAGACTGGACTTTGGCAATCTCATGGTGTAGAGTCTCGTGAAGGCTGTAGAAGCTCATGAAGAACAAGAGGAGGCTGGAGAGGGAGGAGTTGATGAGTCCGGGCTGCCTTAGACAACCACCTACCCTGCCAAGGCTCTATGTGCATCTGCAACTTGGCCACGGTAAGAGCAAGTCGGCGACGGTAAGCCGAGAGTCACTAATGGGCGTTCCCAAGTATGTCATGGGGAAGGAGCCCAGGCGGCAGTTGAGCCGGTTGGCAATGTTCAAGCACTCCGCTGGAGAGTAGCCCATCACCATCACATCACTCTTGTCAAAGTTGATCTTGAGACCAGACATTTGTTGGAAGCAGAGGGGAAGGAACTTAAGGTTAGAGATGTCCGCTTCTGAGCCTTCGACCATGATGATGGTGCCGTCGGTGTACTGGAGAAGGGAGATCCTGGAGCCGCCGGCCAGGTGGGGGTGATCCCACGGATATGGCCAGCAACCTTAGCCTTATCCAAGATGGCGGCAAGTGCGTCCACCACCATGTTGAACAAGAATGGGGAGAAGGGGTCGCCTTGTCTAACCCCACAAAGGGTGGGGAAGTAAGGGTCGATCTCACCATTGATGTTCACAGCAGTGCAACCATAGGAAACCATCTGCATCACTCTGGTGATCCATCAATCGTCAAAGCCTTTCTGAAGCAAAACTTCCCGAAGGAAGGACCAACTAACAGTGTCGTATGCCTTATGGAAATCGATCTTCAGGAAAACCGCCCTGAGGTGCTTAGACTGGACCTCATGGAGTACTTCATGAAGACTAGCACCCATCCAGGATATACCGCCCTTGAATGAAGGCGGACTGGTTGGGGTGGGTAATGTGGTCGACAAGCAGGGTCACCCTATTGGCGTACCCTTTCGCCAGAATCCGGAAAATCACATTGATGACCGTGATCGGACGAAACTAGCGGATGTCAGAAGCCCCATGCACCTTGGGGATGAGCGAAATGATCCCATAGTTGAGGCGCCCAAGGTCGATGGACCCAACATAGAACTCATTGAAGATGGCCATGATCTCAGGTTTAATCACGTTCCAGAAGGTATGGAAGAATTTAACCGGGAGGCCATCCGGACCCAGAGCTAAGGTAGGATTCATGCCTCTAATGGCAGCCCATACCTCACCCTCGGAGAAGGGGGCTATAAGGGTCGCGTTCTCCGCATCGGAAACCCGCTGGAGGCCGGTCCAGCAATCATGGGCCAGAGAAAGGCCGCTCCGAGGAGCGGTGGAGAACAGGGACCTATAAAACCCGTCGACATGGGCCCGGATGTCATAGAGGAACTGGAGGAGAGTCTGGCCATCCTAGAGGAGCGGGATGGTGTTGCGTCTATGGCGGCCATTCGCAATGGCTTGAAAGTAGTTCGTGTTCGCGTCACCCTTCAATACCCATTTCTGGGCGCCACGAAGACGCCAGTAGGCCTCCTCATCGGAGTAGATGACGGAGAGTTGGTCTTCCAAGTCGTAACGGGAGAGCCACTCGTCAGGACAGAGGCCGGTCGCGTCGGCACGCAGGTCTAGGGTATGGATGGCGGTCAACAGGGCCTTCTTGTGTTCGTGGAGGTCACGCCCCAGGTTGGCACCCCATCCCTTCTGCGGGCCACGCTTGGCACAGAATTGCCACGAGTCGATGGCCAAGGGGGAGGGCGAAGATGGGGGTGAGCATGAGCCTCCACCCAGCAAGCGCCGACCGCCTCCACGAAACCAGTTTAGGACAACCAGAATGTCTCAAACCGGAATCGGGAGGGGGGGGGGGAATTGGCGGCCGCTCGTTGGCGGAGGATAGGAGGAGGGGCACGTGGTCGGAGCCAATCCGGGTGATGGCCCAGAGGGAAGCTAGGGAGCAGCGGAGGTCCCATTCCGGGGAGACTAGGACCCTGTCTAGGACGGACTGGGTCGGGGATGTCTGACAATTGGTCCAGGTATATCTGGCACCAATCCTATCTATCTCGCGGAGACCAAGGTCAGCAATGCAGTCATTAAACATTTGCATCCGTGCAAAGTTGGCATTCATATTGCTCCTGTCTTCCGCGAATCGGAGGAGGTTAAAATCGCCTCCAACCACCACCGGAAGAGAGGCAGCTGAAACCTTCCGGTGGAGCTCCTCGAGGAAGGAGGCCGACCTACTGTGGTCTGTCGGGCCGTAGACGATGATGACCTCCCACTTGAAGTTAAGCGCCCATTCGAAGAGTTCCATGCTAACAAAGAACTGGCCCCGGTCCATGCTACCCACCTCTAAGGTGGCATCCTTCACACCTAAAAGGATGCCACCCGAATGGCCAGTGCTCCCACTAGAAGGGAGCCAATGCCAAGCGAAGAGGTGGGAGCTCAGACGGTCGAGCTCCGGAAGAGAGAATTCCATGCACATGGTTTCTTGGATGGCGACAAGGTCAATGTGTTCATCTCGCATGTACTTGATGAGTTGGCGCCGACGGCCATCATGGCCGAAGCCGTGGATGTTCCAGAAGAGGTCACGCATTAAGGAGCCATTGGGGGGCTGCTTGACCCCAGGACACGAGACGTGCTTTGGGCGCGGAGAGCAGCGATACGAGAGCACGTGCGACCATGGAGCTCGGCCGCAGCAAGTGGAAGAAGGCCACCAGCACGTCGAGGTTGTGCCGTGGTGGCGTCCTCCATAGAGGGCGGGGGGAGCGGTAGGCGTGAGCATAGCCATGCGGGCTTCCGCTAGTCTACCGTCAAGAATCCCGCGGGCCCAAATGGCCTCGATCTGGACTAGGGGGGCAACCTCCCCCTGAAGATGATTGCGGAGTCAGTTGCAAACTTCGCAAGATGACCAAGCGGAACTGACTTGAGAGCATAAAAGGAGCAAGTCGCAGCAGAGGAGGGGACGGCAGGGGTACCTGGCTTCGGATTTCGGGCAGTGGCCCAGAGCTCCGCCCACTCGGGAATGGGCAAAGCGGGGCTACCATCCGGCCGGGCAGCGTCGAGCCGAGCGCTACCAGGATCAAGAGAATTAAACCATGTTTTAGCATCACCCTTTAATGAGAACGGAAACAACTTAAGGATAAAATAATAGCGAGTTTTCTCATCATGAGTAAACAGGGTGGCTATATCATTTAATTTCATAAGATGTGCCACAACAGTTTCAGATTCATAGCCATAAAAAGGATCAGATTCAACCAAAGTAATTAACTCAGGATCGACAGAGAAATCATAATCCTTATCAATAATAAATATAGGTGATGTAGCAAAAGCAGGGTCATATTTCATTCTAGCATTCAAAGACTTTTCTTTAAGCTTAGCTAATAATTTCTTAAGATCAGATCTATCATTGCAAGCTAAGAAGTCTCTAACAGTTTCTTCATCGATAACATAACCCTTAGGCACAACAGGCAATTCATATCTAGGGGGAGAATCTTCATCGTCACTTTCATCAATATTATCAGTTTCAATAATTTCATTCTCTCTAACCCTAGAAAGTTATTCATCAAGAAATTCACCTAGTGGCACAGTAGTATCAAGCATAGAAGTAGTTTCATCATAAATATCATGCAAAGCAGAAGTGGCATCAGCAATAACATGCGACGTATCAGAATGAATAGCAGGGGTAGGTGTCACAAGTTTACTCAAAACAGAAGGTGAATCAAGTGCAGAGCTAGATGGCAGTTCCTTACCTCCCCTTGTAGTTGAGGGAAAAATCTTGGTTCTTTGATCTTTAAAGTTCTTCATAGTGATAAGAAGATATAAATCCCAAGTGACTCAACGAATAGAGCTATGCTCCCCGGCAATGGTGCCAGAAAATAGTCTTGATAACCCACAAGTATAGGGGATCGCAACAGTTTTCGAGGGTAGAGTATTCAAACCAAATTTATTGATTCGACACAAGGGGAGCCAAAGAATGTTCTCAAGTATTGGCAGCTGAGTTGTCAATTCAACCACACCTGGAAACTTAATATCTGCAGCAAGGTATTTAGTAGCAAAGTAATATGATAGTAGTGGTAACAACGGCAAAAGTAACGATAGCAGTTTTTGGTTTTATAGTGATTATAACAGTAGCAACGTAAAAGCAAATAAGCGAAGAACAATATATGAAAAGCTCGTAGGCAATGGATTAATGATGGATAATTATGTCAGATGTGATTAATCATGCAACAGTTATAACATAGGGTGACACAGAACTAGCTCCAGTTCATTAATGTAATGTAGGCATGTATTCCGAATATAGTCATACGTGCTTATGGAAAAGAACTTGCATGACATCTTTTGTCCTACCCTCCCGTGGCAGCGGGGTCCTATTGGAAACTAAGGGATATTAAGGCCTCCTTTTAATAGAGTACCGGACCAAAGCATTAACACATAGTGAATACATGAACTCCTCAAACTACGGTCATCACCAGTAAGTATCCCGATTATTGTCACTTCGGGGTTAACGGATCATAACACATAATAGGTGACTATAGACTTGCAAGATAGGATCAATAACTCACATATATTCATGAAAACATAATAGGTTCATATTTGAAATCATGGCACTCAGGCCCTAGTGACAAGCATTAAGCATAGCAAAGTCATAGCAACATCAATCTCATAACATAACGGATACTAGGGATCAAACCCTAACAAAACTAACTCGATTACATGATAAATCTCATCCAACCCATCACCGTCCAGCAAGCCTACCATGGAATTACTCATGCACGGTGGTGAGCATCATGAAATTGGTGATGAAGGTTGATGATGACAATGGCGACGGATTCCCCTCTCCGGAGCCCTGAACGGACTCCAGATCAGCCCTCCCGAGAGAGTTTAGGGCTTGGCGGCGGCTCCATATCGTAAAACGTGATGAATCCTTCTCTCTGATTTTTTTTCTCCCCGAACACGAATATATGGAGTTGCATTTGAGGTCGGTGGAGCGTTAGGGGACCCACGAGGCAGGGGGCGCGCCCAAGGGGGTAGGCGCGCCCCCACCCTCATGGACAGGGTGTGGCCCCCCTGACGTTGATTCTTTCGCCAATATTTTTTATATATTCCAAAAATAATCTCCATTGATTTTCAGGTCATTCCGAGAACTTTTATTTCTGCACAAAAATAACACCATGACAATTCTGTTGAAAACATCGTCAGTCCGGGTTAGTTCCATTCAGATCATGCAAGTTAGAGTCCAAAACAAGGGTAAAAGCATTTGGAAAAGTAGATACGTTGGATACGTATCAAATCCCGCAAGCTTAAACCTTTGCTTGTCCTCAAGAAATTCAGTTGACAAACTGAAAGTGATAAAGAGAAACTTTTACAAACTCTGTTTGCTCTTGTTGTTGTAAATATGTAAAGCCAGCATTCAAGTTTTCAGCAAAGATTATGAACTAACCATATCCACAATAACATTTAGGTCTCATGTTTACTCATATCAATGGCATAATCAACTAGCGAGCAATAATAATAAATCTCGGATGACAACACTTTCTAAAAACAATCATAATATGATATAACAAGATGGTATCTCGCTAGCCCTTTTTGAGACCGCAAAACATAAATGCAGAGCAGCCCTGAAGATCAAGGGCTAACTGGAAATTGTAATTCATGGTAAAAGAGATCCAGTCAAGTCGTACTCAATGTAAACTATCGATAATACATGCAAATGACAGCGGTGCTCTCCAACAGGTGCTTTTTAATAAGAGGATGACGACTCAACATAAAAGTAAATAGATAGGCCCTTCGCAGAGGGAAGCAGGGATTTGTAGAGGTACCAGAGCTCGGTTTTGAAATAGAGATGAATAATATTTTGAGCGGTATACTTTCATTGTCAACATAAAAACCGAGAGATCTCGATATCTTCCATGCTACATACATTATAGGCGGTTCCCAAGCAGAATGGTAAAGTTTATACTCCCCCACCACCAACAAGCATCAATCCATGGCTTTCCTGAAACAACGGGTGCCTCCAACTAACAACAATCCCAGGGGAGTTTTGGTTGCAATTATTTTGATTTGATTTGAGCATGGGACTGGGCATCCCGGTGACCAGCCATTTTCTCGTGAGTGAGGAGCGGAGTCCACTCCTCTTGAGAATAACCCGCCTAGCATGGAAGATACAGATAGCCCTAGTTGATACATGAGCTATTCGAGCATACAAAATATAATGTTATTCGAAGGTTTAGATTTTGGCACATACAAATTTACTTGGAATGGCAGGTAGATACCGCATATAGGAAGGTATGGTGGACTCATATGGAACAACTTTGGGGTTTATGGAGTTGGATGCACAAGCAGTATTCCTGCTTAGTACAAGTGAAGGCTATAAAGAGATTGGGAAGCGACCAGCTAGAGAGCGACAACAATCATGAACATGCATTAAAATTAATCAACACCGAATGCAAGCATGAGTAGGATATTATTCACCATGAACATAAATATCATAGAGGATATGTTGATTTTGTTTCAACTACATGCGTGAATATGTGCCAAGTCAAACCACTCGAATCGTTCAAAGGAGGATACCACCCTATCATACCACATCACAACCATTTAATAGCATGTTGGCACGCAAGGTAAACCATTATAAACTCCTAGCTAATTAAGCATGGCATGAGCAACTATAATCTCTAATTTTCATTCCAAACATGTTTCATTCATAACAGGCTGAATCAGGAACGATGAACTAATCATATTTACAAAAACAAGAGAGGTCGAGTTCATACCAGCTTTTCTCATCTCAATCAGTTCATCATATATCATCATTATTGCCTTTCACTTGCACGATCGAACAGTGTGGATAATAATAATAGTGCACGTGCAATTGGACTAAGCTGGAATCTGCAAGCATTCAACTCAGGAGAGAAGACAAGGTAATATGGGCTCTTTGTTAGATCAACAATAATGCATATGAGAGCCACTCAACATTTTAATCATGGTCTTCTCCTCTCGACCCCCAAAGAGCAAGAAAGAAATAAAACTATTTACACGGGAAAGCTCCCAACAAGCAAAAGAAGAACGAGAAATCTTTTTGGGTTTTCTTTTTAATTACTACTACTACAAGCATGGAAAGTAAACTAGCTAAAAGCTACAACTAATTTTTTTGGTTTTTCTTAAGGTTTTTCAAACACACAAGAAGAAAGCTTAAAAAGAAAATAAACTAGCATGGATGATATAATGAAAAAGTATGAGCACCGACAACTAGCATGAGTGTGTAAACATGAATGTAATGTCAGTGAGAGATACGTACTCCTCCAAACTTAGGCTTTTGGCCTAAGTTGGTCTATACCCATGGATGGCCTGGTGGATATCCGAAGTTGAAGCTGGGGTCGTACTGAGATGCATCAGCTACTGCCTAAAGGACTGCAGGTTGGAGGCGGGCAGCCTCCGTCCTCCTTTCGTACTCGTTCGCCTCCTCCCTGGTTATAACATATCTCCCTTTTGCCTGAAAGTCAAAGAAAGTAGGAGCAGGGAGAGCGACATGATAGGTACGTCGTCTGTCAAAGATTAGTCGGTACTAGAGGGACTGGTCGTTCCTCTCAACAAACTGATGACGAAGCATAGCATTATAATCTAAATAAGCAGGAGGCAACTCAATATCATCTCCACGTATGGGTATCTCAAGAAAATCAGCTAAACGGGTTGCATAAATTCCACCAAAGAAATCTGCTTTAATACTATTATTATGCAACCTACGTGCAACAGTGGCCCCCAAGTTATATTGTCTATCTCCTAATACAACACTCTTGAGAACACTAAGATCGGGAATTCACATGTGACATGCCTCGTCCTTACCGTTAATGCATCTACCTATAAAGAGAACAAAATAATGTATGGTAGGAAAATGAATGCTCCCTATGGTAGCTTGTGTTATTTCTCTAGATTCCCCCACAGTGATACTAGCAAGAAAATCTTTATATTTAGATTTGCGAGGTTCACTAACATTACCCCACTGTGGGAGTTTACAAGCAGTATTAAAATCTTCTAAGTCCACGGTATAAGATTTATCATAAAGATCAAACATGACAGTTTGAGAACTGCGTGATGATGTCAATTTAAATCTTCTCACAAAGGAATCAGTTAGGTAGTAGTACTGAGGGTACTTATCAGCCACGAAGCCCTCAAGATCAGCGTTACGCACATATGCTTCAAATTCCTCTTTAATTCCTGCCTAGACCATGAAATTTTCTGATGGCCATTCACAAGGCCGCACTTGAGCTTCTCTTGGTAGTTCATGGTCCGGCTCGCGTATCGCGGGCCTGGGTCATTGCTTCCTTGAGGAACCACCTTGGTACATTTGCCTAAACATATTTCTTCCTCTGAAAAATTTCTGAAATTTTGAGTAACTTAAAATAAAAGTGAACCAAACTCAACAAGATTGATAGCAACTACTCCTACAAGTTCCTAGAGGCCATATCATGCATTAAAACTACTTTTGACCACATAATTTTGACATGCAAGCTCAAGAATAGGGTCACCTAAGCAGCAAAAATTTGCAATAAATAAAGCACTAGAACAAAAACTAATTGGACCATTGGAGGAGTCACATACCAAAGAACAATCCCCCGAAGCAGTTTTGTGAATGGAGCATTGAGCAAGGAGATCGAAAATGGCAGCAAGATGAGCAAGAACTTGGGTTTGAGCTGGTGGATGATTTTTTCTAGAGCAAGACAAAGTGTGTGGGTGCAAGGATAAGTGGAGGGGACCCATGTGGGTCCACGACACAGGGGGCGCGCCCAGGGGGGTGGGCGCGCCCTCCACCCTCGTGGGCACGTGGTGGGCCCCCTTGGTGTGTTCTCAGTGCCAGATATTCTCAAATATTCTAGAAAAAATCATATTTCATTTTCATGGCATTTGGAGAACTTTTATTTTCGGGGTATTTTTCATTGCATGGATAATTCAGAAAATAGACAGAAAATACTATTTTTGCTTTATTTAAAATAAATAACAGAAAGTAAAAAGAGGGTACAGAGAGTTGTGCTTTCTAAATTCATCCATCTCATGCTCATCAAAAGGAATCCACTAACAAGGTTGATCAAGTCTTGTTAACAAAATCTTTTCGAATAACATGAAACCGGAGAATTTTCGAATAACACTAGGTTACCTAAACGGGGATATGCACATCCCCAACAATAAGAATATCATATTTCTTCTTGACAGTAGGAAGAGGAAATTCAAAACCTCCAATAGTAATAGTTGGAATTTTTACAATAGAATTGATACTGTGGACTTGAGGTTGTTTCCTCGGAAAGTGTACCGTATGCTCATTACCATTAACATGAAAAGTGACATTGCCTTTGTTGCAATCAATAACAACCCCTGCAGTATTCAAAAAGGGTCTACCAAGGATAATCGACATACTATCGTCCTCGGGAATACCTACCAAGAATAACAAAGTCCGTTAAAATAGTAACGTTTGCAACCACAACAGGCACATCCTCACAAATACCGACAGGTATAGCAGTTGATTTATCAGCCAATTGCAAAGATATTTCAGTAGGTGTCAATTTATTCAAATCAAGTCTACGATATAAAGAGAGAGGCATAACACTAACACCGGCTCCAAGATCACATAAAGCAGTTTTAACATAGTTTCTTTTAATGGAGCATGGTATAGTTGGTACTCCTGGATCTCCAATTTTCTTTGGTATTCCACCCTTAAAAGTGTAATTAGCAAGCATGGTGGAAATTTTAGCTTCCGGTATCTTTCTTTTATTAGTGACAATATCCTTCATGTATTTAGCATAAGGGTTCATTTTAAGCATATCAGTCAAACGCATACGCAAAAAGATAGGTCTAATCATTTCAACAAAGTTCTCAAAATCCTCATCATCCTTCTTCTTGGATGGTTTAGGAGGAAAAGGCATGGGTTTCTGAACCCATGGTTCTCTTTCTTTACCGTGCTTCCTAGCAATAAAGTCTCTCTTATCATAACGTTGATTCTTTGATTGTGGGTTATCAAGATCAACAGCAGGTTCAATCTCTACGTCATTATCATTGCCAGGTTGAGCATCAACATGAGCATCATCATTAATATTATCACTAGGTTCATGTTCATTACCAGATTGTGTTTCAACATCAGAAATAGAAATATCATTGGGATTCTCAGGTGTGTCAACAACAGGTTCACTAGAAGCATGCAAGGTCCTATCATTTTTCTTCTTCTTCCTTTTAGAAGAACTAGGTAGTTCTCTAAGAATCTTGCTCAATTCTCTTAGAGTGGCCCTCAGGATACAAAGGTTCCTGAGTCATTTTACCCCCTCTAGTCATAACTCTAACAGCATTATCATTTTTCTTATTATTTAATCCATTGAGCAAATCATTCTGAGCCTTAAGTACTTGTTCTACTTGAGTGGTAACCATAGAAGCATGTTTACTAATAAGTTTAAGTTCACCTTTAACTCTAGACATATAATCACTCAAGTGTTCAAGCATATAAGCATTATGTTTCAATTGTGTGCCAACATAAGCATTAAGTCTTCTTGTTTAACCATAAAGTCATCAAACTCATCCAAGCATTGGCTAGCGAACTTAGTAAATGGGATTTCGCATTTGTCAAATCTATAGAGAGAATTTACCTTCACTACTTGTGTCAGGTTATCAAGACCATGTACTTCTTCAATAGGTGGTAAATTCTTAACATCTTCAGCTTTAATACCTTTTTTTTCATTGATTTCTTTGCCTCTTGCATATCTTCGGGACTGAGAAATAGAATACCCCTTTTCTTTGAAGTTGGCTTAGGAGTTGGTTCAGGAAGTGTCCAATCATTTTCATTACTCAACATATTATTCAATAACAATTCAGCTTGATCAACAGTTCTTTCCCTGAAAACACAACCAGCACAACTATACAGGTAGTCTCTGGAAGCATCAGTTAGTCCATTATAAAAGATATCAAGTATTTCATTTTTCTTGAGAGGATGATCAGGCAAAGCATTAATTAATCGGAGAAGCCTCCCCCAAGCTTGTGGGAGACTCTCTTCTTCAATTTGCACAAAATTATATATTTCCTTTAAAGCAGCTTGTTTCTTATGAGTGGGCAAATATTTATTAGAGAAGTAATAAATCATATCCTGGGGACTACGCACACAACCATGATCAAGAGAATTAAACCATGTTTTAGCATCACCCTTTAATGAGAGCGGAAACAACTTAAGGATAAAGTAATAGCGAGTTTTCTCATCATGAGTAAACAGGGTGGCTATATCATTTAATTTAGTAAGATGTGCCACAATAGTTTCAGATTCATAGCCATAAAAAGGATCAGATTCAACCAAAGTAATTAACTCAGGATCGACAGAGAAATCATAATCCTTATCAGTAATAAAGATAGGTGAAGTAGCAAAATCAGGGTCATATTTCATTCTAGCATTCAAAGACTTTTCTTTAAGCTTAGCTAATAATTTCTTCAGATCAAATCTATCATTGCGAGCTAAGAAGTCTCTAGCAGTTTCTTCATCCATAACATAACCCTCAGGCACAATAGGCAATTCATATCTAGGGGGAGAATCTTCATCATCACTTTCATCAATATTATCAGTTTCAATAATTTCATTCTCTCTAACCCTAGCAAGTTGTTCATCAAGAAATTCACCTAGTGGCACAGTAGTATCAAGCATAGAAGTAGTTTCATCATAAATATCATGCAAAGAATAAGTGGCATCATCAATAACATGCGACATATCAGAATGAATAGAAGGGGTAGGTGTCGCAAGTTTACTCAAAACGGAAGGTGAATCAAGTGCAGAGTTAGATGGCAGTTCCTTACCTCCCCTCGTAGTTGAGGGAAAAATCTTGGTTCTTTGATCTTTCAAGTTCTTCATAGTGATAAGCAGATATAAATCCCAAGTGACTCAAAGAATAGAGCTATGCTTCCCGGCAATGGCACCAGAAAATAGTCTTGATAACCCACAAGTATAGGGGATCGCAACAGTTTTCGAGAGTAGAGTATTCAACCCAAATTTATTGATTCTACACAAGGGGAGCCAAAGAATATTATCAAGTATTAGCAGCTGAGTTGTCAATTCAACCACACCTGGAAACTTAATATCTGTAGCAAGGTTTTTAGTAGCAAAGTAATACGATAGTAGTGGTAATGATGGCAAAAGTAACGGTAGCAGTTTTTGTTTTTATAGTGATTGTAACAGTAGCAACGGAAAAGTAAATAAGAGAAGAACAATATATGAAAAGCTCATCGGCAATGGATTAGTGATGGATAATTATGTCAAATGCGATCAATCATGCAACAGTTATAACATAGGGTGACACAGAACTAGCACCAGTTCATCAATGTAATGTAGGCATGTATTCCGAATATAGTCATACGTGCTTATGGAAAAGAACTTGCATGCCATCTTTTGTCCTACCCTCCCGTGGCAGCGGGGTCCTATTGGAAACTAAGGGATATTAAGGCCTCCTTTTAATAGAGTATCAGACCAAAGCATTAACACATAGTGAATACATGAACTCCTCAAACTACGGTCAGCACCGGTAAGTATCCCGATTATTGTCACTTCGGGGTTAACGGATCATAACACATAATAGGTGACTATAAACTTGCAAGATAGGATCAAGAACTCACATATATTCATGAAAACATAATAGGTTCAGATCTGAAAGCATGGCACTCGGGCCCTAGTGACAAGCATTAAGCATAGCAAAGTCATCGCAACATCAATCTCAGAACATAATGGATACTAGGGATCAAACCCTAACAAAACTAACTCGATTACATGATAAATCTCGTCCAATCCATCACCGTCCAGCAAGTCTATGATGGAATTACTCACGCACGGCGGTGAGCATCATGAAATTGGTGATGGAGGAAGGTTGATGATGACGATGGCGACGGATTCCCCTCTCCGGAGCCCCGAATGGACTCCAGATCAGCCCTCCCGAGAAAGTTTAGGGCTTGGCGGCGGCTCCGTATCATAAAACGCGATGAATCCTTCTCTTTGATTTTTTTCTCCCCGAACACGGTTATATGGAGATGGAGTTGAGGTCGGTGGAGCGTCAGAGGGCCCACGAGGCAGGGGGTGCGCCCCCACCCACGTGGACAGGGTGTGGGCCCCCCTAACGTTGATGCTTTCGCCAATATTTTTTATATATTTCGAAAATAATCTCCGTTGATTTTCAGGTCATTCCGAGAACTTTTATTTCTGCACAAAAATAACACCATGGTAATTCTGCTGAAAACAACATTGGTCCGGGTTAGTTCCATTCAAATCATGCAAGTTAGAGTCCAAAACAAGGGTAAAAGTGTTTGGAAAAGTAGATACGTTGGAGACGTATCAGCTACCATCCGGCTGGGCAGCATCAAGCTGAGCGCTACGGCGGGAGGCCGTCACCGGTGAGGAGGTCGACCGGCCACGCCGAGAGTAGGCCGCAGACCACGGAGGGGAAGGCGGAGCTGCCACCGCAGTGGTCACCCGCGACTTCCCGCCCGCATGCAGAGCCGACAAGGAGGTCTGCTGTGGCGCCAGCTCGGAACACCCCACGCGCGGCGGAGGAGTGAAGGAAATATGCCCTAGAGGCAATAACAAAATTGTTATTTATATTTCCTTGTATCATGATAAATGTTTATTATTCATGCTATAATTGTGTTAACCAGAAACTTAGTACATGTGTGAATACATAGACAAAACAGAGTGTCCGTAGTATGCCTCTACTTGACTAGATTGTTAATCAAATATGGTTATGTTTCCTGACCATAGACATGTGTTGTCATTTGTTGAACGGGGTCACATCATTAGAGAATGATGTGATGGACAAGACCCATCCGTTATCTTAGCATTATGATCGTTGTGTTTTATTGCTATTGCTTTCTTCATGACTTATACATGTTCCTCTAACTATGAGATTATGCAACTCCCGAATACTGGAGGAACACCTTGTGTGCTATCAAACGTCACAACATAACTGGGTGATTATAAAGATGCTCTACAGGTGTCTCCGAAGGTGTTTGTTGGGTTGGCATAGGTCGAGAATAGGATTTGTCACTCCGAGTATCGGAGAGGTATCTCTGGGCCCTCTCGGTAATGCACATCACTATAAGCCTTGCAAGCAATGTGACTAATGAGTTAGTTGCGGGATGATGCATTACGGAACGAGTAAAGAGACTTGCCGGCGAAAAGATTGAACTAGTTATGATGATACCGACGATCGAATCTCGGGCAAGTAACATACCGATGACAAAGGGAACACCGTATGTTGCTATGCGGTTTAACCGATAAAGATCTTCGTAGAATATGTAGGAACCAATATGAGCATCCAGGTTTCGCTATTGGTTATTGATCAGAGATGAGTCTCGGTCATGTCTACATAGTTCTCGAACCCGTAGGGTCCGCACGCTTAACGTTCAATGACGATCGGTATTATGAGTTTATGTGTTTTAATGTACCAAAGGTAGTTCAGAGTCCCGGATGTGATCACGTACATGACGAGGAGTCTCAAAATGGTAGAGACATGAAGATTGATATATTGGAAGGTTATGTTTGGACACTGGAATGGTTTCGGTTGAGTTCGGGCATTTACCGGAGTACCGGGGGGTTACCGGAACCCCCCAGGGGCTTAGTGGGCCTACATGGGCTTTAGTGGAAGAGAGAGGAGAAGGCCAAGAGGAGGGGTGTGCCCCCCAAGCCCAATCCGAGTTGGGAGGGGGGGCGGCCCCCTTTCCTTCCTCCCCTCTTCCCCTTCCTTTCCCTTCCTAGTAGGACTAGGAAAGGGGGGAACCTACTCCTAGTAGGAGTAGGATTCCCCCCTTGGGGCGCGCCCATGGTGGCCGACCGGCCGGCCCCCTCCTCTACCCCTTTATATATGGGGGAGGGGGGCACCCCATAGACACACAAGTTGATTGTTTAGCCATGTGCGGTGCCCCCCTCCACGGATTTCCACCATGGTCATATCATTGTAGTGCTTAGGCGAAGTCATGTGTCGGTAACTTCATCATCACTGTCATCACGCCGTCGTGCTGACGAAACTCTCCCTCGGCCTCAACTGGATCAAGAGTTCGAGGGACGTCATCGAGCTGAACATGTGCAGATCGTGGATGTGTCGTGCATTCGGTACTTGATCGGTTGGATCGCGAAGATGTTTGACTACATCAACCTCGTTACATAATGCTTCCGCTTTCGGTCTACAAGGGTACTTAGACAGACTCTCCCCTCTCATTGCTATGCATATCCTAGATAGATCTTGCGTGATCGTAGTAATTTTTTTGAAATACTACGTTCCCCAACAAGCGGGTGGTGCAGAGGGCGGAGAGGCGTCCGAAGTAGGGGGCGCAGGTGGCAATGAAGCGGCCGGCACGGGCGCGGGGAGGGGGGGACACCTCCAGGGAGAGGTCCACGGCAGGGGGTGGCGGGGAGGCCACGAGCGTGACCACCGCTGGCACCAGGGCAGGGGCCGGGTCGGCCACGACCACGGGTCCCAAGCAGGGTGGGAGGCGCGGGGGAGCCGGGGACACCGGAGCGGAAGCAGCAGGAGCCGGCGGAGGGTCGATCGGGGAGCGCGGGGAGGAGGTGGGGATGACCAGCAGCCTGACACTAGATGTGTCGCTCTCG
The DNA here is from genome assembly GCF_003073215.2 of Triticum urartu. Classification (NCBI taxonomy): domain Eukaryota; kingdom Viridiplantae; phylum Streptophyta; class Magnoliopsida; order Poales; family Poaceae; genus Triticum; species Triticum urartu. The sequence goes on along the minus strand of NC_053025.1, from coordinate 133,324,284 downwards.
CCTGAGGGACCGACCAGAGAGTCCACCGGAGCCCCAATGGAGGCAATCGATGGTGCCGAGGAGCTGAGCCCGACCTGCCGGCCCCCGTGCCCCGCTCAAGGCGCGCGAGGGTCGGGAGAGGGGGACCGGGAGCGGTTGTCGTCCGAGGCCTCCTCCTCATCCAAGCAGGCAGAGTGGCGGTGGCGGCGGCCATGGTAATCTCCACCGGTGTTACCTCGTGGAGGGCCATCGTCGGAGAAGCGTGGGTGGCCCACGTGGTTGGGGGGCTCAGGAGCGATCCGCAAGTCGAAGCCCTGGTCGTTGAAGAAGACCCAGACGGTGGCACGAAGCCGGGAGGAGTCCAGGAACTTTACCTTGACCCGGACCTCCTCCTCCTTGTGGAGGGAGAGCTCGTCCACCATGACCACCTTGCCAAGGATCTGACACATCTGGCGAATGACATGCTCGGACCTCGCAATGTCCGGGAGGCCAGCGATGAGGATCCAGGCCGTGTCCAGCACTGCCACCGCCTTAGGGTCGAGAATTGGCTCGGAGATGTCGACGACGATCTTGTTGAGGGCGAGGGTGATCTGATCACTACGAGTAGCATAGCCGTGGCTGAGAGCATCGGGGAAGATCATGAAGAACACTATCCCGGATGTCGGGGTGACCTGCCAGTCCCACTAACGGCGGTATAGGTGGTTGAGCTCGGCCTCGATCATCTCGGGCGAGGCCACACAATCTACCACCGTCACGATCGCCTGGAGGGAGGGAGTGGGTGGGGCGAGGTCAGGGAGCTCAATATGGAAGAATCCCAACCCCTCGATCCCGTGGCCGTACATCCGAAGCTTGCCAGTCAAGGGCCTGTCGGGGCAGAGCAGAGCGGGGTGTCCCAGGTCCTTGCAAATGTAGCAGCATGGCGAGTTGGAGCAGTTGACTTGCACACGGTCGACCTCCCCACAGTTGAAGCATGGAGGTGAGGGGAGGCCGGAGACAGGCCCCGAAGCCGCGACGGAACCCACAGCCGCAACGGCCTGGGAGGCCGGCGCCCGGGCCTGGTGGCGCTTCTTCTTGCGTCCCTGCCCCTGGCGGCCTCGGTTTGGGCCGGCCCCAGCAGTCGAGCCGGCTTGAGGAGCGGGGTCCGAGGCATGGGGAGGGATATACTTGTGGGTGGGCGCGGCGGCAGGAGGGGCCAAGGGGCGGGGAGGGGAGGTGTGGGAGGGATGGGGCAGAGAGGGGCTTCGGCCTTGGCGGCGCGCAGGAGAAGGCGAGCGGCGCCGGGCCGTCCGCCAATCGCCGGCGGCGGGAGGGGGGAGTGATACGTCTCCAACACATCTATAATTTTTTATTGTTCCATGCTATTATATTATCTGTTTTGGAAGTTTAATGGGCTTTAATATGCCCTTTTACATTATTTTTGAGACTAACCTATTAACCGGAGGCCCGGTGTTAGTTTCTGTTTTTTTGCCTATTTTAGAGTTTCGCAGAAAAGGAATACCAAACAGAGTCCAAACGGAATAAAACCTTCGCGATGATCTTTCTTGGATTAAAGCAATCCAGAATACTTGGAGTTGAAGTCTGGAACTCCGTAGGCGGCCACGAGGTAGGAGGGCACGCCCCCACCCTCGTGGGCCCTACATAGCTCCATCGACATACTTCTTTCGCCTATATATACTCTTATACCCTAGATCGATCAGGGAGAGCCACGAAACCACTTTTCCACCGCCGCAACCTTCTGTACCCGTGAGATCCCATCTTGGGGCCTTTTCCGGCGATCTGCCGGAGGGGGAATCGATCATGGAGGGCATCTACATCAACACCATTGCCTCTCTGATGAAACGTGAGTAGTTTACCACATACCTTCGGGTCCATAGTTATCATCTAGATGGCTTCTTCTCTCTCTTTGATTCTCAATACAAAGTTCTCCTCGATGTTCTTGGAGATCTATTTGATGTAATACTCTTTTGCGGTGTGTTTGCCGAGATCCGATGAATTGTGGATTTATGAACAAGATTATCTATGAATATTATTTGGTTCTTCTCTGAATTCTTATATGCATGATTTGATATCTTTGCAAGTCTCTTCGAATTATCGTTTTAGTTTGGCCTACTAGATTGATCTTTCTTGCAATGGGCGAAGTGATTAGCTTTGGGTTCAATCTTGTTGTGTCCTTTCCCAGTGACAATAGGGGCAGAAGGCACGTATTGTATTATTGCCATCGAGGATAAAAAGATGGGGTTTATATCATATTGCTTGAGTTTATCCCTCTACATTATGTCATCTTCCTTAATGTGTTACTCTGTTCTTATGAACATAATACTCAAGATGCATGCTGGACATGATGCAGAATCGTTTTGGTCTACCTGACACGGACGTGATGCCTATATTCATGATCATTGCCTTAGATATTCTCATAACTATGCGCTTTTCTATCAATTGCTCGGCAGTAATTTGTTCACCCACCGTAATACATGCTATCTTGAGAGAAGCCACGAGTGAAACCTATGGCTCCCGGGTCTCTTTCTTATTATATTGAACCTCTTTTATTTACATCGCATCTCGTTTACTATTTTGTAATCTTTACATTCCAATCTATACAACAAAAATACCAAAAATATTTACTTTACTATCTCTATCAGATCTCACTTTTGCGAGTGACCGTGAAGGGATTGACAACCCCTTTATCACGTTGGTTGCAAGGTTCTTGATTGTTTGTGCAGGTACTAGGTGACTTGTGCGTTGTCTCCTACTGGATTGATACCTTGGATCTAAAAAACTAAGGGAAATACTTACGCTACTTTGTTGCACCATCCTTTCCTCTTCAAGGGAAAACCAACGCATGCTCAAGAGGTAGCAAGAAGGATTTCTGCCGCCGTTGCCGGGGAGATCTACGCCAAGTCAAGACATACCAAATACCCATCGTAAACTCTTCTGCCTCGCATTACATTATTTGCATTTCGCCTCTCGTTTTCCTCTCCCCCTTTTCTAAAACGATTTTCAAAAACCTTTGCCTTTTCTTTGCCCCGTTTTCCGTTCATCTCTTTTCGCTTGCTTCTTGTGTGCTTCTGTGTTGGATTGATTGTTTGTCACGATGGCTCAATATAATACTAAATTGTGTGACTTTTCCAATACCAATAACAATGATTTTATTAGCACTCCAATTGCTCCTACTACCGATGCTGAATCTTGTGAAATTAATACCGCTTTGTTGAATCTTGTTATGAAAGATCAATTTCCTGGCCTTCCTAGTGAAGATGCCGCTACCCATCTAAACAACTTTGTTGATTTGTGTGATATGCAAAAGAAGAAATATGTGGATAATGATATTGTTAAATTGAAGCTATTTCTGTTTTCGCTTAGAGATCATGCTAAAACTTGGTTCTCTTCTTTTCCTAAAAATAGTATTGATTCATGGAATAAGTGCAAAGATGCTTTTATCTCTAAGTATTTTCCTACCGCTAAGATCATCTCTCTTAGGAACGATATTATAAATTTTAAGCAACTTGATCATGAGCATGTTGCACAAGCTTGGGAGAGGATGAAATTAATGATACGTAATTGCCCTACACATGGTTTGAATTTGTGGATGATTATACAAAAATTTTATGCCGGATTGAATTTTGCTTCTAGAAATCTTTTAGATTCGGCCACGGGGGCACTTTTATGGAAATCACTTTAGGAGAAGCTACTAAAATCCCAGACAATATTATGGTTAATTATTCTCAATGGCACACCGAAAGATCCACTAGTAAAAAAGTTCATGTGATTGAAGAGATTAATGTTTTGAGTGGAAAGATGGATGAACTTATGAAATTGTTTGCTAATAAAAGTGTTTCTTATGATCCTAATGATATGCCTTTGTCCACTTTGATTGATAATAATAATGAATCTATGGATGTGAATTTTGTTGGTAGGAACAATTTTGGTAACAATGCATATAGAGGAAACTTTAATTCTAGGCCGTTTCCTAATAATTCCTCTAATAATTATGGTAATTCCTACAACAACTCTTATGGAAATTTTAATAAGATGCCCTTTGATTTTGAGATTAGTGTTAAAGAATTTATGAGTTCGCAAAAGAATTTCAATGCTTTGGTTGAAGAAAAATTGTTTAAGATTGATGAGTTGGCTAGGAATGTGGATAGAATTTCTCTTGATGTTGATTCTTTGAAACTTAGATCTATTCCACCTAAGCATGACATCAATGAGTGTCTCAAAGCCATGATAATTTCCATTGATGAGTGCAAAGAAAGAACTGCTAGGATGCGTGCTAAACAAGATTGCTTTGTGAAAGCGTGTTCTTCTAGTTTTTATGATAATAATGATGAAGATCTAAAAGTGATTGATGTGACTCCTATTAAATCTTCATTTTCCAATATGAATCTTGATAAAGATGGGACTGTAGATGAGTCAACTTTAGTTAAAAGGCGTCCCAATAATTCGGAGTTTTTAGATTTTGATGCAAAATTGATAAAAGTGGGATTGAAGAGGTCAAAACTTTACATAGCGATGAACCCACTATTTTGGATTTCAAGGAATTTAATTATGATAATTTCTCTTTGATAGATTGCATTTGCAACCCTTCTTGCAATCTGTGTTAAATTCTCCTCATGCTTATAGACAAAATAAAGCTTTTACTAAACATATCGTTGATGCTTTAATGGAATCTTATGAAGAAAAGCTTGAAATAGAAGTTTTTATCCCTAGAAAACTTTATGATGAGTGGGAACCTACTATTAAAATTAATATTAAATATTATGAATGCTATGCTTTGTGTGATTTGGGTACTAGTGTTTCCACGATTCCAAAAACTTTGTGTGATGTGCTAGGTTTCCGTGAATTTGATGATCGTTCTTTAAATTTGCACCGTGTGGATTCCACTATTAAGAAACCTATGGGAAGGATTAATGATGTTCTTATTGTTGCAAATAGGAATTATGTAACCGTAGATTTCATTGTTCTTGATATAGATTGCAATCCTACACGTCCTATTATTCTTGGTAGACCTTTCCTTAGAACGATTGGTGTAATTATTGATATGAAAGAAGGAAATGTTATATTCCAATTTCCGTTAAGGAAAGGCATGGAACACTTTCCTAGGAAGAAAATTAAATTTCCTTATGAATCTATTATGAGATCCACTTATGGATTGCATACCAAAGATGACAATGCCTAGATCTATTCTTCTTTTTATGCCAAGCTAGGGGCGTTAAACGATAGCGCTTGTTGGGAGGAAACCCAATTTTATTTTTTTTCTTTGCCTTTTGTTCCTGTTTAGTAATAAATAATTCATATATCTTCTTTTATGATCGTGTTTTATGTTTTAATTAGTGTTTGTGCCAAGTAAGACCATTGGGATAGCTTATGGTAATAGTTGATTTGATCCTGCTGAAAAACAGAAAGTTTCTGCTCACGAAAATAATTATCATTTTTTTACCAAAGAGCGATAAAACACCAATTCCAACCGTAGTAGATCAATATACTTTTTATATAGGATTTACAAATTTCTAAGGATTTTTGGAGTTACTGAAGTATTCGAACAAATCAGATTGCTACAGACTGTTCTGTTTTTGACAGATTCTGTTTTTCGTGTGTTGTTTGCTTATTTTGATGAATCTATGAGTAGTATCAGGGGGTATGAACCATAGAGAACTTGGAATACAGTAGGTTTAACACCAATATATATAAATAATGAGTTCATTACAGTACCTTAAAGTGGTGGTTTATTTTCTTATACTAACGGAGCTCATAAGATTTTCTGTTGAAGTTTTGTGTTGTGAAGTTTTTAAGTTTTTGGGTAAAGATTTGATGGATTTTGGAATAAGGAGTGGCAAGAGCCTAAGCTTGGGTATGCCCAAGGCACCCCAAGGTAAAATTCAAGTACAACCAAAAGCCTAAGCTTGGGGATGCCCCGGAAGGCATCCCCTCCTTCGTCTTCATCTATCGGTAACTTTACTTGAGGCTATATTTTTATTCACCACATGATATGTGTTTTGCTTGGAGCGTCTTGTATGATTTGAGTCTTTTATTTTTAGTTTACCACAATCATACTTGCTGTACACACCTTTTGGGAGAGACACGCATGAATCAGAATTTATTAGAATACTCTGTGTGCTTCACTTATATCTTTTGAGCTAGATAATTTTGCTCTAGTGCTTCACTTATATCTTTTTAGAGCACGATGGTGGTTTTATTTTATAAAAATTATTGATCTCTCATGCTGCACTTATATTATTTTGAGAGTCTTTTAGAACAGCATGGTAATTTGCTTTGGCTATAAAACTAGTCCTAATATGATGGGCATCCAAGATGGGTATAACAAAAACTTTCATATAAAGTGCGTTGAATACTAGGAGAAGTTTGATTCCTTATGATTGTTTTGAGATATGAATATGGTGATATTAGAGTCATGCTAGTTGAGTAGTTGTGAATTTGAGAAATACTTGTGTTGAGGTTTGCATGTCCCATAGCATGCACGTATGGTAACTGTTGTGTAACAAATTTGAAGCATGAGGTATTTCTTTGATTGTCTTCCTTATGAGTGGCGGTCGGGGACGAGAGATGGTCTTTTCCTACCAATCTATACCCCTAGGAGCATGCGCATAGTGCTTGGTTTTGATGACTTGTAGATTTTTGCAATAAGTATGTGAGTTCTTCATGACTAATGTTGAGTCCATGGATTATACGCACTCTCACCCTTCCACCGTTGCTAGCCTCTCTAGTACCGCGTAACTTTCGCCGGTACCATAAACCCACCATTTACCTTCCTCAAAAAACCCACCTTACCTACCTATTATGGCATTTTCATAGCCATTCTGAGATATATTTCCATGCAACTTTCCACCGTTCTGTTTATTATGTCACGCTTCATCATTGTCATATTGCCTTGCATGATCATGTAGTCGACATTGTATTTGTGGCAAAGCCACCATTCATAATTTTTTTCATACATGTCACTCTTGATTCATTGCACATCCCGATACACCGCTGGGGGCACTCATGTAGAGTCATATTTTGTTCTAAGTATCGAGTTGTAATCCTCTAGTTGTAAATAAATAGAAGTGTGATGATCGTCATTATTAGAGCATTGTCCCGTGTGAGGAAAAAAGAGAGGCCAAAGAAGCCAAAAAAAGAAAAAAAAGAAAAATAGAGAGAGAAAATAGAGAAGGGACAATGCTACTATCCTTTTTCCACACTTGTGCTTCAAAGTAGCACCATGATCATCATGATAGAGAGTCTCTTATTTTGTCACTTTCATATACTAGTGGGAATTTTCATTGTAGAACTTGGCTTGTATATTCCAATAGTGGGCTTCCTCAAAATGCCCTAGGTCTTCGTGAGCATGCAAGTTGGATGCACACCCACTTAGTTTCTGTTGTTGAGCTTTCATACATTTATAGCTCTAGTGCATCCGTTGCATGGAAATCCCTACTCACTCACATTGATATCTATTGATGGAAATCTCCATAGCCCATTAATATGCCTAGTTGATGTGAGACCATCTTCCTCCTTTTTGTCTTCTCCACAACCACCATTCTATTCCACCTATAGTGCTATGTCCATGGCTCACACTCATGTATTGCGTGAAAGTTGAAAAAGTTTGAGAATACTAAATTATGAAACAATTGCTTGTCTTGTCATCGGGGTTGTGCATGATTTGAATATTTCGTGTGACGAAGATGGAGCATAGCCAAACTATATGATTTTGTAGGGATGAACTTTCTTTGTCCATGTTATTTTGAGATGACATGATTGCTTTGTTAGTATGCTTGAAGTATTATTATTTTTATGTCAATATTAAACTTTTGTCTTGAATCTTTTGGATCTGAACATTCATGCCACAATAAAGAAAATTACATTGATAATTATGTTAGGTAGCATTCCACATCAAAAATTTTGTTTTTATAATTTACCTACTCGAGGACGAACATGAATTAAGCTTGCGGATGCTTGATACGTCTCCAACATATCTATAATTTTTTATTGTTCCATAATATTATATTATCTGTTTTGGATGTTTAATGGGCTTTAATATGCTCTTTTACATTATTTTTGGGACTAACCTATTAACCGGAGGCCCAATGCTAGTTTTTCTTTTTTTTTGTGTGCCTATTTTAGAGTTTCGCAGAAAAGGAATACCAAACGGAGTCCAAACAGAATGAAACCTTCGCGATGATCTTTCTTGGACCGAAAGCAATCCAGAAGACTTGGAGTTGAAGTCTGGAACTCCGTGAGGCGGCCACGAGGTAGGAGGGCACGCCCAGGGGGTAGGCGCGCCCCCACCCTTGTGGGCCCCACTTAGCTCCACTGACGTACTTCTTTTGCCTATATATACTCTTAGACCCTATATCGATCAGGGAGAGCTACGAAACCACTTTTCCACCGCTGCAACCTTCTGTACCCGTGAGATCCCATCTTGGGGCCTTTTCCGGCGATCTACCGGAGGGGGAATCGATCACGGAGGGCATCTACATCAACACCATTGCCTCTCTGATGAAGCGTGAGTAGTTTACCACACACCTTCCGGTCCATAGTTATTAGCTAGATGGCTTCTTCTCTCTCTTTGATTCTCAATACAATGTTCTCCTCGATGTTCTTGGAGATCTATTTTACATAATACTCTTTTGCGGTGTGTTTTCCGAGATCTAATGAATTGTGGATTTATGAACAAGATTATCTATGAATATTATTTGGTTCTTCTCTGAATTCTTATATGCATGATTTGATATCTTTGCAAGTCTCTTTGAATTATTGGTTTAGTTTGGCCAACTAGATTGATCTTTCTTGCAATGGGAGAAGTGCTTAGCTTTGGGTTCAATCTTGCGGTGTCCTTTCCTAGTGACAGTAGGGGCAGAAGGCACGCATTGTATTGTTGCCATCGAGGATAAAAAGATGGGGTTTATATCATATTGCTTGAGTTTATCCCTCTACATCATGTCATCTTGCTTAATGCATTACTCTGTTCTTATGAACTTAATACTCTATATGCATGCTATATAGCGGTCAATGTGTGGATTAATAGTAGTAGATGCAGAATCGTTTCGGTCTACTTGACACGGACGTGATGCCTATATTCATGATCATTGCCTTAGATATTCTCATAACTATGCGCTTTTCTATCAATTGCACGGCAGTAATTTGTTCACCCACTGTAATACATGCTATCTTGAGAGAAGCCACTAGTGAAACCTATGGCCCTTGGGTCTCTTTCTTATTATATTGCATCTCTTTTATTTACATCGCATCTCGTTTACTATTTTGTAATCTTTACTTTCCAATCTATACAACAAAAATACCAAAAATATTTACTTTACTATCTCTATCAGATCTCACTTTTGCGAGTGACCGTGAAGGAATTGACAACCCCTTTATCGCGTTGGTTGAAAGGTTCTTGATTGTTTGTGCAGGTACTAGGTGACTTGTGCGCTGTCTCCTAGTGGTTTGATACCTTGGTTCTCAAAAACTGAGGGAAATACTTATGCTACTTTGCTACATCACCCTTTCCTCTTCAAGGGAAAACCAACGCATGCTCAAGAGGTAGCAGGGAGCGGGACGACCCGCGACGCTCGGAGCGCCCAGGGGAGCGACGGTCATCCGGGCGCGCCTCCCGGTCGCGCAGCTCCCGCCGGAGGTTATCCTCGCAACGGAGCGCATCGGTGGAGGGGCGGGGGGGATCACGCTGGTCCTCGTAGAGGTGTTTGCGGTGGGCCTCACCGTCCTCCCACTCTCGGTCCATGGTCGGAGAAGGAAGGGTGGGGGAGGTCGGGAGGACGAGGTGGGGTGGCGGCGAGAGGGGGAGTGGACGAGAGAGGGCGAGGCGACAAGGGTGAAGTGGCGGCTGCGGGGGGAGATGGGGTCACAGGGAAGCCGCTGGGTGGCCAAATCCACTATGTCCGCGAGGTGGGACTAAGGCACATGGAAAGGCGTGGAGAGGGGGGCCGGCCCACCCGGTCTGGCCCAACAGAGGGGGTGGGGAAGGGGAGAGACGAGCCACGGCCCAAGATACCCTGGCCTGCCAGCGCAGGGGCATGCGAACGGGGGGAGGCGCATGCTCAGAGGGTTTCCCCTCGATGAGCCGCCGCCGCCACCACCATCGCTGGAGCAGGAGCGTGATGCAGGGCAGGCCCAAGCCGACTGGGGGGGAGGAAGCCCGGAATTGAAGAGCTGACGAGACGAAACCCGCGATAAACGGCCGGAATGGAGACCTGCGGAGGATGGGAGCTAGGGCACCAATGCCGATGATGGCTGGCGTCTGAGAGGTCAGGGGAGGGCGGTCAAAGCGCAGACGGCAAGCCACGCCAGGCCGGCTATGCCCAGGACCGGTGGCGTCGAGACCGACCCCTTCGCAAGGCGGAGCCTTGGGCCCTGACCAAGCGAGCAGCGCTCGCCAGTCAAGTTTGCGGCGCCGGCCACGGGTTCTAGGCGCCGGCGCTCCCTGTTGGGGAACGCAATATTTCAAAAAAAATCATAAGATCACGCAAGATTTATCTAGGAGAAGCATAGAAACGAGCAGGAAGAGTGTGTCCACGTACCCTCGTAGACCGAAAGCGGAAGCGTTTAGTAATGCGGTTGATGTAGTCGAACGTCTTCGCGATCCAACCGATCCTAGCACCGAACGTACAATACCTCCGTATTCAGCACACGTTCAGCTCGATGACGTCCCTCGAGCTCTTGATCCAGTTGAGGACGAGGGAGAGTTCCGTCAGCATGATGGTGTAGCGACGGTGATGATGAAGTTACCGGCGCAGGGCTTCGCCTAAGCACTACGACAATATGACTAAGGTGTGTAACTGTGGAGGGGGGCACCACACACGGCTAAGAGGAGACTTGGTGTGCCTTTGGGGTGCCCCCTCCCACGTATATAAAGGAGGGGTGAAGAGGAGGCCGACCCAAGGGGGGCGCGCCAAAGGGGGGAGTCCTACTTGGACTCCCGGTCCAAGTAGGATTCACCCCCCACCCCTTTCCTATTCCAACTAGGAGAAGGAGGGAAGGAGGAAGAGGGGAGAAGGAAAGAGGGGGGTGATACGTCTCCAACGTATCTATAATTTTTGATTGTTCCATGCTATTATATTATCTGTTTTGGATGTTAATGGGCTTTATTTTACACTTTTATATTATTTTTGGGACTAACCTATTAACCCAAGGCCCAATGCAAATTGCGGTGTTTTTGCCTATTTCAATGCTTTGCAGAAAAGGGATATCAAACGGAGTCCAAACGGAATGAAACCTTCGGGAGCGTGATTTTTGGAACAAACGTGATCCAGAGGACTTGGAGTGGACATCAAGCAACCAACGAGGAGGCCATGAGGCAGGGGGGCACGCCTACCTCCCCTGGGCGCGCCCTCCCCCTCGTGGCTCAACCGACCTACTTCTTCCTCCTATATATGTTCACATACCCCGAAAACATCCAGGAGCACCACGAAACCCTATTTCCACCGCCGCAACCTTCTGTACCCAAGAGATCTCATCTTGGGGCCTTTTCCGGAGCTCCGCCGGAGGGGGCATTGATCACGGAGGGCCTCTACATCAACTCCATGGCCCCTCCGATGATGTGTGAGTAGTTTACTTTAGACCTTCGGGTCCATAGCTAGTAGCTAGATGGATTCTTCTCTCTCTTTGGATCTCAATGCAAAGTTCTCCTCGATCTTCTTGGAGATCTATCCGATGTAACTCTTTTTGTGGTGTGTTTGTCGAGATCCGATGAATTGTGGGTTTATGATCAAGTCTATCTATGAACAATTTTTGATTCTTCTCTGAAATCTTTTGTGCATGGTTGGTTATCTTTGCAAGTCTCTTCGAATTATCAGTTTGGTTTGGCCTACTAGATTGATCTTTCTTTCAATGGGAGAAGTGCTTAGCTTTGGGTTCAATCTTGCGGTGGTCGATCCCAGTGATAGAAAGGGAAATGACACATATTGTATTGTTGCCATCGAGGATAAAAAGATGGGGTTTATATCATATTGCTTGAGTTTATCCCTCTACATCATGCCATCTTACCTAAGGCGTTACTCTCTTCTTATGAACTTAATACTCTAGATGCATGCTGGATAGCGGTCAATGTGTGGAGTAATAGTAGTAGATGCAGGCAGGAGTCGGTCTACTTGTCACGGACGTGATGCCTATATACATGATCATGCGTAGATATTATCATAATTATTCGCTTTTCTATTAATTGCTCGACAGTAATTCGTTCACCCACCGTAATACTTATGCTATCTTGAGAGAAGCCACTAGTGAAACCTATGGCCCCCGGGTCTATTCTCCATCATATAAGTTTCCAATCTATTTTATTTTGCAATCTTTACTTTCAATCTATATCATAAAAATACCAAAAATATTTATCTTATCATTATTATCTCTATCAGATCTCACTCTCGTAAGTGACCGTGAAGGGATTGACAACCCCTTTATCGCGTTGGTTGCGAGGTTCTTATTTGTTTGTGTAGGTACGAGGGACTTGCGTGTGGCCTCCTACTGGACTGATACCTTGGTTCTCAAAAACTGAGGGAAATACTTACTCTACTTTGCTGCATCACCCTTTCCTCTTCAAGGGAAAACCAACACAATGCTCAAGAGGTAGCAAGAAGGATTTCCGGCGCCGTTGCCGAGGAGGCTACGCACAAGTCAAGACATACCAAGTACCCATCACAAACTCTTATCCCTCGCATTACATTATTTGCCATTTGCCTCTCGTTTTCCTCTCCCCCACTTCACCCTTGCCGTTTTATTCGCCCTCTTTTTCCGTTCCCCTTCTCTTTTCCAGTTTGCCTCGTTTGCTTGTTTCTTGTTTGCTTGCGTGTTGGATTGCTTTCTTGTCACGATGGCTCAAGATAATACTAAGTTGTGTGACTTTTCCAATACCAATAATAATGATTTTATTAGCACTCGGATTGCTCCCCTTATCGATGCTGAATCTTGTGAAATTAATGTTGCCTTGTTGAATCTTGTCATGAAAGATCCGTTTTCCGGCCTTCCTAGTGAAGATGCCGCTACCCATCTAAACAACTTTGTTGATTTGTGTGATATGTAAAAGAAGAAAGATGTGGATAATGATATTGTTAAACTGAAGCTATTCCTGTTTTCTCTTAGAGATCGTGCTAAAACTTGGTTTTCATCTTTTCCTAAAAATAGTATTGATTCATGGAATAGGTGCAAAGATGCTTTTATCTCTAAGTATTTTCCTCCCGCTAAGATCATCACTCTTAGAAAAGATATTATGAATTTTAAGCAACTTGATCATGAACATGTTGCACAAGCTTGGGAGAGGATGAAATTAATGATACGTAATTGCCCTACACATGGTTTGAATCTTTGGATGATTATACAAATTTTTTATGCCGGCTTGAATTTTGCTTCTAGAAATCTATTAGATTCGGCCGCGGGAGGCACTTTTATGGAAATCACTTTAAGAGAAGCTACTAAACTCCTAGATAATATTATGGCTAATTATTCTCAATGGCATACTGAAAGATCTACTAATAGAAAGGTGCATGCTATAGAAGAAATCAATGTTTTGAGTGGAAAGATGGATGAACTTATGAAATTGTTTGCTAATAAAAGTGTTTCTTCTGATCCTAATGATATTCCTTTGTCTACTTTGATTGAGAATAATAATGAATCTATGGATGTGAATTTTGTTGGTAGGAACAATTTTGGTAATAACACGTATAGAGGTAATTTTAATCCTAGGTCGTTTCCTAGTAATTCCTCTAATAATTATGGTAATTCCTACAACAATTCTTATGTAAATTATAATAAGATGCCCTCTGATTTTGAACCTAATATTAAAGAATTTATTAGTTCGCAAAAGAGTTTCAATTCTTTGATTGAAGAAAAATTGTCTAAGATTGATGAGTTTGCTAGGAACGTCGATAGAATTTCTCTTGATGTTGATTCTTTAAAACTTATATCTATTCCACCTAGTCATGATATTAATGAGTCTCTCAAAGCTATGAGAATTTCCATTGATGAGTGGAAAGAAAGAACCGCTAGGATGTGTGCTAAAAAAGATTGCTTTGTGAAAGTGTGTTCTTCTAGTTTCCATGATAATAAAGATGAAGATCTAAAAGTTATTGATGTGTCCCCTATTAAATCTTTGTTTTGCAATATGAATCTTGATAATGATGGGACTGGAGATGAGTCAACTTTAGTTAGAAGGCGTCCCAATGATTCGGAGTTTTTAGATCTTGATGCAAAAATTGATAAAAGTGGGATTGGAGAGGTCAAAACTTTAAATAGGAATGAACCCACTATCTTGGATTTCAAGGAATTTAATTATGATAATTTTTCTTTAATGGATTGTATTCCCTTGTTGCAATCCATGCTAAATTCTCTGCATGCTTATAGTCAAAATAAAGCTTTCACTAAACATATCGTTGATGCTTTAATGCAATATTATGAAGAAAAGCTTGAATTGGAAGTTTCTATCCCCAGAAAACTTCATGGTGAGTGGGAACCTACTATTAAAATTAAGATTAAAGATCATGAATGCTTTGCTTTATGTGATCTAGGTGCTAGTGTTTCCATGATTCCTAAAACTTTGTGTGATTTGTTAGGTTTTCGTGAATTTGATGATTGTTCTTTAAACTTGCAGCTTGCGGATTCCACCATTAAGAAACCTATTGGAAGAATTAATGATGTTCTTATTGTTGTAAATAGGAATTATGTGCCCGTAGATTTCATTGTTATTGATATAGATTGCAATCCTACATGTCCTATTATTCTTGGTAGACCTTTCCTTAGAACGATTGGTGCAATTATTGATATGAAAGAAGCTAATATTAGATTCCAATTTCCGTTAAGGAAGGGCATGGAACACTTTCCTAGAAAGAAAATTAAATTACCTTATGAATCTATTATGAGAGCCACTTATGGATTGCATACCAAAGATGATAATACCTAGATCTATCATTGCTTTTATGCCTAGCTAGGGGCGTTAAAGATAGCGCTTGTTAGGAGGCAACCAAATTTTATTTTTGTTTCTTGATTTTTGATTCTGTTTAGTAATAAATAATTCATCTAGCCTCTGTTTAGATGTGGCTTTATGCTTTTAATTAGTGTTTGTGCCAAGTAGAACCTTCGGGAAGACTTGGGGAAAGTCTTTGCGATCTTGCTGTAAAAAACAGAAACTTTAGCGCTCACGAGATTTGCTGCCATTTTTTACCGGAGAGTGCTATTTAGTTAATTCATTTTGAAGATGATTAATAAATAAATTCCTAACGTCCAGAAATTTATTTTAGAATTTTTTGGGTTCCATAAGTATTCGAAACCTACAGATTACTACAGACTGTTCTGTTTTTGACAGATTCTGTTTTTCGTGTGTTGTTTGCTTATTTTGGTGAATCTATGGCTAATAATAGAGTTTATGAACCATAGAAAAGTTGGAATACAGTAGTTTTAACACCAATATAAATAAATAATGAGTTCATTACAGTACCTTGAAGTGGTGGCTTGTTTTCTTTTAATAACGGAGCTCACGAAGATTTCTTTTAAGTTTTGTGTTGTGAAGTTTTCAAGTTTTGGGTAAAGATTTGATGGATTATGGAACAAGGAGTGGCAAGAGCCGAAGCTTTGGGATTCCCAAGGCACCCCAAGGTAAAATTCAAGGACAACAAAAAGCCTAAGATTGGGGATGCCCCGGAAGGCATCCCCTCTTTCATCTTCGTCCATCGGTAACTTTACTTCGAGCTATATTTTTATTCGCCACATGATATGTGTTTTGCTTGGAGCGTCTTGTATGATTTGAGTCTTTTATTTTTAGTTTACCACAATCTCCTTGCTGTACACACCTTTTGGGAGAGACACACATGAATTGGAATTTATTAGAATACTCTATGTGCTTCACTTATATCTTTTGAGTTGGATAATTTTTGCTCTAGTGCTTCGCTTATACCTTTTAGAGCACGGCGGTGGTTTTATTTTATAGAAGTAATTGATCTCTCATGCTTCACTTATGTAATTTTGAGAGTCCTTTAGAAGAACATGGTAATTCACTTTGGTTATAAATTTTAAATGCTAAGAGAAGTTGGATGCTTGATAGATTGTTTTGAGATATAAAGGTGGTAATATTAGAGGTGTTCTAGTTGAGTAATTGTGCAATTGATGAATACTTGTGTTGAAGTTGGCAAGTCCAGTAGCATCCATGTATGGTAAACATTATGTGACAAATTTGAAGCATGGGGTGTTCTTTGATTGCTTTCCTTATGAGTGGCGGTCGGGGACAAGCGATGGTCTTTTCCTACCAATCTATCCCCCTAGGAGCATGTGCGTAGTGCTTGGTTTTGATGACTTGTAGATTTTTGCAATAAGTATGTGAGTTCTTTATGACTAATGTTGAGTCCATGGACTATACGCACTCTCACCTTTCCATCATTTCTAGCCTCTTCGGTACCGTGCATTGCCCTTTCTCATCTTGAGAGTTGGTGCAAACTTCGCCGGTGCATCCAAACCCCGTAATATGATACGCTCTCACACACATAAGTCTCCTTATATCTTCCTCAAAACAGCCACCATACCTACCTATTATGGCATTTCCATAGCCATTCCGAGATATATTGCCATGCAACTTTCCACCGTTCCATTTATTATGACACGCATCATCATTGTCATATTGCTTTGCATGATCATGTAGTTGACATCGTATTTGTGGCAAAGCCACCATGCTTAATTTTTCATACATGTCACTCTTGATTCATCGCAATCTCAGTACACCGCCGGAGGCATTCACATAGAGTCATATTTTGTTCTAAGTATCGAGTTGTAATTCTTGAGTTGTAAGAAAATAGAAGTGTGATGATCATCATTAGAGCATTGTCCCATGTGAGGAAAGGATGATGGAGACTATGATTCCCCCACAAGTCGGGATGAGACTCCGGACAAAAAAAAGAGGCCATAAAAAAAGAGAAAAGAAGGCCCAAATAAAAAAATGAGAGAAAAAGAGAGAAGGGACAATGTTACTATCCTTTTTCCACACTTGTGCTTCAAAGTAGCACCATGATCTTCATGATAGAGTCTCTTATTTTGTCACTTTCATATACTAAGTGGGATTTTTTCATTATAGAACTTGGCTTGTATATTCCAATGATGGGCTTCCTCAAACGCCCTAGGTCTTCGTGAGCAAGCAAGTTGGATGCACACCCACTTAGTTTCTTTGATGAGATTTCAAATATTTATAGCTATAGTGCATCCGTTGCATGGCAATCCCTACTCCTTTCATTGACATCAATCGGTGGGCATCTCCATAGCCCATTGATTAGCCACGTCAATGTGAGACTTTCTCCCTTTTTGTCTTCTCACACAACCTCAATCATCATATTCTATTCCACCCATAGTGCTATGTCCATGGCTCGCGCTCATATATTGCGTAAAAGTTGAAAGAGTTTGAAAAGGCTAAGTATGAAACAATTGATTGGCTTGTCATCGAGGTGGTGCATGATGGGAGCATTTTGTATGGAGAAAATGAAGCATGGCCAAACTATATGACTTTGTAGGGATAAGTTTTCTTTGGCTATGGTATTTTGATAAGACATAATTGCTTGATTAGCATACTTGGAGTATTACTATATTTATGTCAACAATAAACTTTTATCTTGAATCTTTCGGATCTGAACATTCATGCCACAATAGAGAAAAATACATTGAAGAATATTCTAGAAAGCATTCCACATCAAAAACTCTGTTTTTATCATTTACCTACTCGAGGACGAGCATGAATTAAGCTTGGGGATGCTTGATACGTCTCCAACGTATCCATAATTTTTTATTGTTCCATGCTATTATATTATCTATTTTGGATGTTAATGGGCTTTATATTACACTTTTATATTATTTTTGGGACTAACCTATTAACCCAAGGCCTTGTGCAAATTGCTGTTTTTTTGCCTATTTCAGTGTTTCACAGAAAAGGGATATAAAACGGAGTCCAAACGGAATGAAACCTTCGGGAGTGTGATTTTTGGAACAAACGTGATCTAGAGGACTTGGAGTGGACGTCAAGCAACCAACGAGGAGGCCACGAGGCAGGGGGCGCACCCTCCCCCCTAGTGGGCCCCTCGTGGCTCAACCGACCTACTTCTTCCTCCTATATATGTTCACATACCCCAAAAACATACAGGAGCACCATGAAACCCTATTTCCACCACCGCAATCGTCTGCACCCAAGAGATCCCATCTTGGGGCCTTTTCCGGAGCTTCGTCGGAGGGGGCATTGATCACGGAGGGCCTCTACATCAACTCCATGGCCCCTCCGATGATGTGTGAGTAGTTTACTTCAGACCTTCAGGTCCATAGCTAGTAGCTAGATAGATTCTTCTCTCTCTTTGGATCTCAATAAAAAGTTCTCCTCGATCTTCTTGGAGATCTATTTGATGTACCTCTTTTTGCGGTGTGTTTGTCGAGATCCGATGAATTGTGGGTTTATGATCAAGTCTATCTATGAACAATATTTGATTCTTCTCTGAAATCTTTTATGCATGATTGGTTATCTTTGCAAGTCTCTTCGAATTATCAGTCTGGTTTGGCCTACTAGATAGATCTTTCTTTCAATGGCAGAAGTGATTAGCTTTGGGTTTAATCTTGCGGTGCTCGATCCCAGTGACTGAAAGGGAAACGACACATATTGTATTGTTGCCATCAAGGATAAAAAGATGGGGTTTATAACGTATTGCTTGAGTTTATCCCTCTACATCATGTCATCTTACCTAAGGCGTTACTCTGTTCTTATGAACTTAATACTCTAGATGCATGCTGGATAGCAGTCGATGTGTGGAGTAATAGTAGTAGTGCAGGCAGGAGTCGGTCTACTTGTCACGGACGTGATGCCAATATACATGATCATGCCTAGATATTCTCATAATTATTTGCTTTTCTATCAATTGCTCGACAGTAATTCGTTCACCCACCGTAATACTTATGCTATCTTGAGAGAAGCCAATAGTGAAACCTATGGCCCCTGGGTGTATTCTCCATCATATAAGTTTCCAATCTATTTTATTTTGCAATCTTTACTTTCAATCTATATCATAAAAATACCAAAAACATTTATCTTATCATTATTATCTCTATCAGATCTCACTCTCGTAAGTAACCGTGAAGGGATTGACAACCCCTTTATCGTGTTGGTTGCAAGGTTCTTATTTGTTTGTGTAGGTACGAGGGACTTCTGTGTGGCCTCCTACTGGATTGTTACCTTGGTTCTCAAAAACTGAGGGAAATACTTATGCTACTTTGTTGCATCACCCTTTCCTCTTCAAGGGAAAACCAACGCAGTGCTCAAGAGGTAGCAGGGGGCGCCGCCCCCTCCTAGTCCAATTCGGACCAGACATGTGGGGGGGCGCAGCCACCCCTTGAGGTCCTTCTCTCCTTTCCCCTAAAGCCCGTTAAGGCCCACTACTTCCCCGGGGGGTTCCGGTAACCTCCCGGTACTCCAGAAAATAGCCGAAACACTTCGGAACCATTTCGGTTTCCAAATATAACCTTCCAATATATCGATCTTTACCTCTCAACCATTTCGAGACTCCTCATCATGTCCGTGATCTCATCCGCTACTCCGAACAAACTTCAGTCATCAAATCACATAACTCATGATACAAATCGTCATCGAACGTTAAGCATGCGGACCCTACGGGTTCGAGAACTATGTAGACATGACCGAGACACATCTCCGGTCAATAACCAATAGCGGAACGTGGATGCTCATATTGGTTCCTACATATTCTACGAAGGCCTTTATCGGTCAAACCACATAACAACATACGGGTCAAACCACATAACAACATACGTTATTGCCTTTGTCATCGGTATGTTACTTGCCCGAGATTCGATCATCGGTATCATCATACCTAGTTCAATCTTGTTACCGGCAAGTCTCTTTACTCGTTCCGTAATGCATCATCCTATAACTAACTCATTAGTCACATTGCTTGCAAGGCTTATAGTGATGTGCATTACCGAGAGGGCCTAGAGATACCTCTCCCATACACGGAGTGACAAATCCTAATCTCGATCTATGCCAACTCAACAAACACCATCGCAGACACTTGCAGAGCATCTTTATAATCACCCAGTTACATTGTGATGTTTTATAGCACATAAGGTCTTCCTCCGGTATTCGGGAGTTGCATAACCTCATAGTCAGAGGAACATGTATAAGTCATGATGAAAGCAATAGCAGTAAAACTAAACGATCATTATGCTAAGCTAACGGATGGGTCTTGTCCATCACATCATTCTCTAATGATGTGATCCCGTTCATCATATGACAACACATGTGTATGGTCAGGAAACTTTAACCATCTTTGATTAACGAGCTAGTCTAGTAGAGGCATACTAGGGACACTTTGTTTGTCTATGTATTCACACATGTACTAAGTTTCCGGTTAATATAATTCTGGCATTAATAATAAACATTTATCATGATATAAGGAAATATAAATAACAACTTTATTATTGTAGGGCATATTTCCTTCACTCCCGCGGGAGGCCAGGCCCGTGACCACACACGGCGGGGCTGCGAGACCGAGGGCACGGGAGGGGGCGAGTCAGGGCAGTCACCAGCGGGCGAGGCCACCTTGTCGTCCATGAGGTCGGACCAGCGGAAGCGGGACGGCTCGGGACTGGCCAGCGGCAGAGGCGCATCCTCCGACGAGGGGGAGGGCGGCGAGGAGGCGGTGGCCGGCAGCGGAGAGACGGACGGGGGGGTCGACCGCGAGGCACACCGGAGGCGGTGGGGGAGGCGGATGGGTCACATCGCCCGAATTGCTAGAGACCCCAGGCGCCATCCTCAACCAACCAAGGCCAGAACCACTCTCACCTGACTAGATATAGAGATCGGGGTGGTGATTTATCCTTAGAACGGTCACTTCATCAAGATCGAACACTAACTAAAATTCCATACAAAGAATCAACACGCTCTGCATCATCCATAAGCAGAGGTGGGCATTTTTCAGGCATTTCTTCAGTAGAAACTAAAATATGGCAAGGGATTGGGGTTTTAAATTGTAATGCAACAGAATTGTGATCAACTATTCTACTTCCACCATTATACTGTCAGCAAACATCAGTTTTTTTAGAGATCTAAACCTGCCTAAGCGCTGATGATTGGTCAAAACACGCTGATGAACAAAAAGTAACGTTGATGATCCTCATTTTGCCAATTCAGACAGGAGCAGAAAGGAACAGGAAAACTGAACTCATAGCAAAAGGAACGAGCAAGCGCATGATCGATCGTACCTCCTACTCATCCTTGTTCTTGTCCGCCTCCTTCCTCCTCTGGGCCTCCTCTCGCCTCCTTTACCTGTTCTCCTCCTCCATCTGGGCCTCCTCCTTCCTCCGTGCGGCGTCCTCCCGCTGCCTTCTACAAAGATAGATCAAGACGCTTAATTGGACTTTCACAAAGCACATACCTTGATAAAGTTTTGAAGAAGTTCAAAATGGATCAGTCAAAGAAAGGGTTCTTGCCTGTGTTACAAGGTGTGAAGTTGAATCAGACTCAATGCCCAACCACTGCAGAAGATAGAGAGAAAATGAAAGTCACTCCCTATGCCTCAGCCGTAGGATCTATCATGTATGCAATGCTGTGTACCAGACCTGGTGTGTGCCTTGCTATAAGTTTAGCAGGGAGGTACCAAAGTAATCCAGGAGTGGATCACTGCACAGCGGTCAAGAACATCCTGAAATACCTGAAAAGGACTAAGGATATGTTTCTCGTTTATGCGGTGTGATACGTCTCCATCGTATCTACTTTTCCAAACACTTTTAACCTTGTTTTGGACTCTAACTTGCATAATTTGAATGGAACTAACCCGGACTGACGCTATTTTCAGCATAATTGACCTGGTGTTATTTTTTGCAGAAATAAAAGTTCTCGGAATGACCTGAAACTTCACGGAGAATATTTTTGGAATATATAAAAAATACTGGTGAAAGAATCAACACCAGGGGGCCCACACCCTGTCCACGAGGGTGGGGGGCAAGCCCACCCCCTAGGGCGCGCCCCCTGTCTCGTGGGCCCCCTTTGGCTCCACTGACCTCAACTCCAACTCTATATATTCATGTTCGGGGAGAAAAAACAGAGAGAAGGATTCATCGCGTTTTATGATACGGAGCCGCGGCCAAGCCCTAATCTCTCTTGGGAGGGCTGATCTGGAGTCCGTTCGGGGCTCCGGAGAGGGGAATCTGTCACCATCGTCATCATCAACCTTCCTCCATCACCAATTTCATGATGCTCACCGCCATGTGTGAGTAATTCCATCGTAGGCTTGCTGGACGGTGATGGGTTGGATGAGATTTATCATGTAATTGAGTTAGTTTTGTTAGGGTTTGATCCCTAGTATCCATTATGTTCTGAGATTGATGTTGCTATGACTTTGCTATGCTTAATGCTTGTCACTAGGGCCCGAGTGCCATGATTTCATATCTGAACCTATTATGTTTTCATGAATATATGTGAGTTCTTGATCCTATTTTGCAATTCAATAGTCACCTACTATGTGTTATGATCCGGTAACCCCGAAGTGACAATAATCGGGACCACTCCCGATGATGACTAACTTTGAGGAGTTCATGTATTCAATAAGTGTTAATGCTTTGGTCCGGTACTCTATTAAAAGGAGGCCTTAATATCTCTTAGTTTCCAATAGGACCCCGCTACCATGGGAGGGTAGGACAAAAGATGTCATGCAAGTTCTTTTCCATAAGCACGTATGACTATATTCGGAATACATGCCTACATTACATTGATGAACTGGAGCTAGTTCTGTGTCACCCTATGTTATAACTATTGCATGAGGAATCACATCCGACATAATTATCCATAACTGATCCATTGCCTATGAGCTTTTCGCATATTGATCTCTGCTTAGTTACCTTTCGATTGCCACTGTTACAATTACTATCAAACTGCTACTGTTACTTTTGCCACCGTTATTGTTACTTCCATATTACTTTGCTGCAGATATTAAGTATTTCAGGTGCGGTTGAATTGACAACTCAACTTTTAATACTTGAGAATATTCTTTGGCTCCCCTTGTGTTGAATCAATAAATTTGGGTTGAATACTCTACCCTCGAAAATTGCTGCGATCCCCTATACTTGTGGGTTATCAAGACTATTTTCTGGCACCGTTGCCGGGGAGCATAGCTCTATTCTTTGAGTCACTTGGGATTTATATCTGCTGATCACTATGAGGAACTTGAAAGATGAAAGAACCAAGATTTTTCCCTCAACTACGAGGGGAGGTAAGGAACTGTAATCTAGCTCTGCACTTGATTCAACTTCTTTTATGAGTAAATTTGCGAGACCTACACCTTCTACTCATTCTGATATGTCGCATGTTATTGATGATTCCACTTCTGCTATGCGTGATGCTTATGATGAAACTACTTCTATGCTTGATAATACTGTGCCATTAGGTGAATTTCTTGATGAACAACTTTCTAGGGTTAGAGAGAATGAAATTATTGAAACTGATAATTGATGGAAGTGATGATGAAGATTCTCCCCTAGATATGAATTGCCTGTTGTGCCTCAGGGTTATGTTATGGATGAAGAAAATGCTAGAGATTTTTTAGCTTGCAATGATAGATATGATCTTAAGAAACTGTTAGCTAAGCTGAAAGAAAAATCCTTGAATGCTAGAATGAAATATGACCCTGCTTTTGCTACTTCACCTATCTATATTTCTGATAGGGATTATGATTTCTCTGTTGGTCCTGAGTTAATTAATTTGGTTGAATCTGATCCTTTTTATGGCTATGAATCTGAAACTATTGTGGCACATCTTACTAAATTAAATGATATAGCCACCCTATTCAGTAATGAGGAAAAAATTCGTTATTACTATATCCTTAAGTTATTTCTGTTCTCATTAAAGGGTGATGCTAAAACATGGTTTAATTCTCTTGATCATGGTTGTGTGCGTAGTCCCCAGGATATGATTTATTACTTCTCTGCTAAATATTTACCCGCTCATAAGAAACAAGTTGCCTTAAGAGAAATATATAATTTGTGCAAATTGAAGAAGAGATTCTCCCACAAGCTTGGGCGAGGCTTCTCCGATTACTTAATGCTTTGCCTGATCATCCTCTCAAGAAAAATGAAATACTTGATATCTTTTATAATGGACTAACTGATGCTTCCAGAGACCACCTGGATAGTTGCGTTGGTTGTGTTTTCAGGGAAAGAACTATTGATCAAGCTGAATTGCTATTGAATAATATGCTGAGTAATGATAATGATTGGACACTTCCTGAACCAACTCCTAAGCCAACTCCGAAGAAAAGGGGTATTCTATTTCTCAGTCCTGAAGATATGCAAGAGGCTAAGAAATATATGAAAGAAAAGGGTATTAAAGCTGAAGATGTTAAGAATTTACCACCTATTGAAGAAATACATGGTCTTGATAACCCGACACAGGTAGTAAAGGTAAATTCTCTCTATAGATTTGATGAAGGTGATATTCCTCATGATAAGTCTGCTAGCCAATGCTTGGATGAGTTTGATAATTTCATTGTTAAACAAGAAACCTTCAATGCCTATGTTGGCAGACAATTCAAACATAATGCTTATATGATTGACCACCTGAGTGATTATATGTCTAGAGTTAAAGGTGTACTTTAACTTATTAGTAAACATGCTTCTATGGTTACCACTCAAGTAGAACAAGTACTTAAATCTCAGAATGATTTGCTCAACGAATTAGATAGTAAGAAAAATGAAAATGTTGTTAGAGTTGTGACTAGAGGGGGTAAAATGACTCAGGAACCTTTGTATCCTGAGGGCCACCCTAAGAGAATTGAGCAAGATTCTTAGAGAATTAATGTTGATGCACCTCGTTCTTCTAAGAAGAAGAAAAGGAAAAATGATAGGACTATGCATGCTTCTAGTGAACCTGTTGCTGACACACTATAACACCCACGATGCGGCTATATCTCCCACGTGTCGGAGCACGACTTAGAGGCATAACCGCATTGTAGGCCATGTCACAAGAGGGGTAATCTTTACACATCCCATGTACTGAATAAGAAAAGAGATACATAGTTGGCTTACAATCGCCACTTCACACAATATCACAAATATAGCATTACAATCATCCAGATACAATCAAGGTCCAACTACGGAACCAAAATAAAGACAACCCCAAACGCATAATGTCCCCGATCGCCCCAACTAGGTTCCACAACTGATCGTCTGGAAAGGAAACGTAGTATCGTCCTGAGTCCTCATCGAACTCCCACTTGAGCTCAGTCGTATCTCCTGGAACGGTATCATCGGCACCTGCATCAGGTTTTGGAAGTAATATGTGAGTCACGGGGACTCAGAAATCTCACACCCTCGCGATCAAGACTATTTAAGCTTATAGGTAGGGCAGAAGGTATGAGGTGGAGCTGCAGCAAGCACTAGCATATAAGGTGGCTAGCACGTTCGAGAATCTATGATCAAGAAGTGATCCTAGAAATACTTACGTTCAAGCATAACCCGAGACCGTGTTCTCTTCCCGGACTCCGCCGAAAAGAGACCATCACGGCTACACATAGTGTTGATCCATTTTAATTAAGTTAAGTTTCAGGTTTTCTACAACCGGACATTAACAAATTCCCATCTTCCCATAACCGCGTGCATGGCTTTCGAAAGTTCAAATCCCTACAGGGGTGTCCCAACTTAGCCCATCACAAGCTCTCACAGTCAACGAAGGATATTCCTTCTCCCAGGACGACCCGATCAGACTCGGAATCCCGGTTACAAGACATCTCGACAATGGTAAAACTAAACCAGCAAAGCCACCCGAATGTGTCGACAAATCCCGATAGGAGCTGCACATATCTTGTTCTCAGGGCACACCGAATTGTCCAAGATTCCGGTAGGCCATCCCAGAGTTGCCCCTGGTGGCCACCGGCAGCTGACAGGTTGGACCAACACTCAGAGGAGCACTGGCCCGGGGGTGTAAAATAAAGATGACCCTTGAGTCTGCGGAACCCAAGGGAAAAGAGGCTAGGTGGCAAATGGTAAAACCAATGTTGGGCCGTGCTGGAAGAGTTTTATTCAAGGCGAACTGTCAAGGGGTTCCCATTATAACCCAACCGCGTAAGGAACGCAAAAATCAAGGAACATAACACCAGTATGACGGAAACTAGGGCGGCAAGAGTGGAACAAAACACCAGGCATAAGGCCGAGCCTTCCACCCTTTACCAAGTATATAGATGCATTAAAATAGACAAGATATAATAATGATATCCCAACAATAATCATGTTCCAACAAGGAACAAACTCCAATCTTCACCTGCAACTAGCAACGCTATAAGAGGGGCTGCGCAAAGCGGTAACATAGCCAGACAACGGTTTGCTAGGACAAGGTGGGTTAGAGGTTTGACATGGCAATATGGGAGGCATGATAAAGCAAGTGGTAGGTATTGTAGCATAGGCATAGCAATAGAAAGAGCAACTAGCAAGCAAAGATAGAAGTTATTTCGAGGGTATGGTCATCTTGCCTGCAAAGTTCTCCGAGTTGACATAAGCTTGGTCCTCGTAAGCATGCTCAACGGGTTCCTCGATCACGTACTCGTCTCCCGGCTCTACCCAAATCAAGAACACAAGCAAAGGGAGACACAATCAACCACGGTGCAATGCGCAAGCAACATGATGCAAAACATGGCATGATATGCGGGATGTGATATGTAATGCATAGGCATGCTTCGGAAGGGAAAGATTGGACCAGGCCTCAACTTGGCAAACCAAGAGTGCCGCTGGAAAGATCAGTTGATTTCGGTCGAAATCGATGTAAAGATCACCGGAATCGGATGCACGGTTTGCAAATGGCAAGCAAAACAATAATGGCACAAAGCTGCGATTAACAGCACGAGGCCATCTAAATGCATCAAGAATAACAAGCTACTGCACTCTAACATAACAGCAAAGCACATGGCAGTGATCCACTCAAGATTCTTGACAAAAGATGAACACTGAGCTACGGCTAAATCACACAATAGTAGGTTCAAACAGGCATGGTAAAAGTGTAAAAGATATCAGGTTCACAGACTTAGTGAAAATAACATGTCAGGATTTAACATCAGGAAGCAGTGTTTAGAGCAAGATAACAACATGCTACAGGAACATATCATGGAAAAGCAAGGCATGGCATGAAACTACACAAAGCATATAACAAAAGTCCCTTACTGACCATAAGACAAAAGGGATCAGAAAATACAATGGCAACCATGTGAACATAGCAAGTTTCGTTGACAGATTCAGACTTAGCAGAAAACTGGAACATGGCAAAACAGAATTACGTAGGCATGTTTGCGAGCTCGATGCACTCACCACAAGGCATTGCATGACAAGCTAAGCATACACCTATCAAGTAGACATGTTAAATAAGCTAGCCATGGCAAGAACACTCTCATAGCATGCATGGATCAACTACAACAACCTCGGCAAAATTGAATAACATGCAAACAATCTGCCAAGAATATTTTTATAGCAAAAGTAGAGCAAGATCGAGTCATGCTAGGGTGCTCCATAATTGCAAACAAAGACATGGATGGATAGAGCATAACAATATCTCCAAAATATCCTTACTGAACAAGCTCAAAAGAGGCATGGATCACTCTGTAGCAACAAGAATACATGGCATAAAAATATCATCAGGGAAATGACTTAGAAGAATTCTAAGTCCCTGAAATCAGCAACATCATGAGAGCTACTCTGCATGCTTGTGCTAGTCACCACAAAGATCACCAAAATACATGGCATACACCCCTGTAAGATGGCATGGCATACAACAAAACACATGTAGGGCTCAAGTTCATAGGAGGCACACATTAAACATGGCAAAAATGACAAATGTCCATAATCTGTTAAGAATCTGAAACTAACATTACATAGCACTCTTGCAACAGCATTTAGGGCATCAAGATGAACTCAAATGAACATGGTGCAATGGAATGAAATGAAGTGCACATCCACACGAACAATTTGATATGCTACATGTCCAAAACGGAGCCATGAATGCAAAGTTATGATGCGATGAAAAACGCTAAAAATACTGGGAACTTAGGTAGAAAACGGGTCAACCTCTAGGGTTTGACTCAGATCTGGATCGCACGCGGATTGAGGTTCGACGGGGCTCGCCGGAATCTGCGCCGGAGGAGAGGGAGTCGACCGGAGAGGCGCGGGGGAGGCAGATCCGGCGCCGGGGAGGCCGGGGAGGCGCGCGGGGCGGGGGACCTGACCGGGGCGGCGAGGTTGGCGGCGGCTGGGCTCGACGGCGGCGCTGCAGTGGCTCCGGCGCGAGGGCGGCGGCAGCGGCGCAGGCGGCGGCGTGAGCGGCGGAGACGGGCGGCGGTGAGGCACGGATGTGGGCGGCGGCAGCTGGGCTCGACGGGCCTGACGCGGGCTCGCGGGCCGGCATCGCCGGGAGGCGGCGGCGCTGCCACGTGGCGGCGTGGGAGTGGGCGGCGGCGATTTGTCCGGTGCGGACCGGACGTGTCCGGCGCGCGGAGGGAGCGGGGCTAGGGCTAGGGTGGTGTTTGATCCAGGATTTTGAGGGAGGCACCTATGTGCGGTTTTCGGCCACGCGATCGTGATCGAACGACCGAGATGATGGAGGGGGTTTAGCTGGGCTTTGGGCCACTTTGGAGAGGTGTTGGGCTGCAACACACACGAGGCCTTTACGGTTCCTCGGTTAACCGTTGGAGTATCAAACGAAGTCCAAATGGCACGAAACTTGATAGGTGGTCTACCGGTAGTAAACCAAGGCCGCTTGGCAAGTCTCGGTCCAATCCGAGAACGTTTAACACCTGCACACGAAAAGAGGCAAAAGGGGACACCGGTGGATGTAGGAGCGCCGGAATGCAAAACGGACAACGGGGAAAATGCTCGAATGCATGAGACGAACACGTATGCAACGCGATGCACATGATGACATGATATGAGATGCATGACAAAGACAAAAACAACACGAATACAAAACCCAACAACGAGGAATATCATAACTTAGTGCCGAAGATGGCAAGAGTTGGAATACAGATATGGCAAGTTACATACGGGGCGTTACAACACTCCTCCACTACGAAAGGATCTTGTCCCGAGATCTAGGACTAGAAAAAACTCCGGATATTTGGAACGGAGGTGGTCCTCGTGTTCCCAGGTGGCTTCACGGTTGGAATGATGTGACCACTTCACTTTCAGGAATTTGATAGACTTGTTGCGAGTCTTGCGCTCAGTTTCTTCAAGAATAGCAACGGGGTGCTCATGATAAGACAGGTCTTCTTGGAGATCAATCTCTTCAAAGTTGATGGTGTGGTCAGGAGTCTTGAAACACTTGCGGAGCTGAGACACATGAAACACGTTGTGCACGTTTGCAAAGTTGGATGGAAGCTCAAGTTGATAGGCGAGATCACCTCTTTTGCCAATGATCTTGAAAGGACCCACGTATCTAGGGGCAAGCTTCCCTTTGATACTGAAGCGACGAGTACCTTTCATTGGAGAGACGCGGAGGTAGACATGGTCTTCGATCTCGAAAGCCAAGTCATGATGCTTGCTATCATAGTAACTCTTCTGGTGCGATTGCGCGGCTTTGAGATTTTCACGAATGACTTTGCACATTTCTTCAACCTCTGTGATCAAGTCATTGCCAAGAAGTTGGCGTTCACCAGTCTCTGACCAGTTAAGAGGAGTACGACACTTCCTGCCATAGAGAATCTCGAATGGGGCCTTGCCCGAACTCGCTTGGAAGCTGTTGTTGTAGGAGAACTCGGCATATGGAAGACAATCTTCCCACTTCATACCGAAAGAAATGACACATGACCTAAGCATATCGTCAAGAATTTGATTGACTCGCTCGACTTGGGCACTGGTTTGAGGATGAAAGGCTGTGTTGAAGCGAATGTTGGTGCCCATAGCCTTCTGAAAGGAGTCCCAGAACTTAGAAGTGAAGATGCTACCACGGTCTGACGATATCAACTGCAGAATGCCGTGCAGAGAGACAATCTTGGAGGTATATAGCTCTGCCAACTGAGCTGCTGTGATAGATTCTTTGATAGGAAGGAAATGAGCCACTTTAGTGAGCTTGTCGATGACAACAAAGATAGCATCATTGCCACACTTGGACTTTGGAAATCCAGTCACGGAGTCCATCTCAATATGGTCAAACTTCCATTCTAGAATGGCAAGAGGTTGGAGGAGACCAGCTGGTCGTTGGTGTTCTGCTTTCACTCTTCTGCAGGCATCACATTCATTCACGAATTGAGCAATCGCACGCTTCATTCGAGTGCACCAATACGACTGCTTGAGGTCATGGTACATCTTTGTACTTCCAGGGTGAATAGATAGGAGTGAATTGTGAGCCTCGTTCATAATGACTTTACGAAGGTCACCCTTAGGAACAACAATGCGATCCTCAAAGAATAGAGTATCCTTGCAATCAAGGCGATATCACTTGTACTTGGGTTGACTCTTGGCAATCCCAATCTTCACCATAGCATCAAGAAGCTGAGCCTCACAAATCTGATCTTCCAAAGTAGGAGAGACTTGGAGGTTGGCAAGGAATCCTTGAGGAACAACTTGGAGGTTAAGTTTGCGGAAAGCTTCACAAAGCTCTGGTTGGTAGGGATTGATAATCAAACTGTTGCAGTAAGCCTTCCTGCTCAAAGCGTCAGCAATGACATTGGCCTTGCCTGGAGTATATTCAATACTTGGATTATACTCTTGAATCATTTCGACCCAATGAGTCTGCCTGAGGTTGAGGTTGGGCTGAGTGAAGATGTACTTGAGACTCTTATGATCAGTGAAGATGTCCACTTTCCTTCCCAACAAGAGATGTCTCCATGTTAAAAGAGCATGGACAACTGCCGCCAACTCGAGGTCATGAGTGGGGTAGTTCTTTTCGTTGGGCTTCAACTAGAGAGAGGTATAGGCCACAACTTTCTTCTCTTGCATCAATACTGCACCGAGACCTTGAAGGGAAGCATCACAGAAAACCTCGAACGGTTTGGATTCATCGGGAGGAGTCAGAACTGGAGCTGTGACTAACTTCTCTTTTAGGGTGTTGAAAGCGATGTCACACTTAGGCGACCAGACATACTTCACATGCTTCTGGAGGAGGTTGGAAAGAGGCTTCGCGATCTTAGAGAAATTCTCAATGAACCTTCAACAATAGCTTGCGAGCCCAAGGAAGCTGTGGAGTTGCTTCACATTCTGAGGTGGTTCCCAATTCACAATTGTAGACACCTTCTCAGGATTAACAGTTATGCCCTTGGCAGAGATGATATGCCCAAGGTAGAGAACCTCATCGAGCCAAAACTCGAACTTCGAAAACTTCACATAGAACTGATGTTCTTTGAGTTTATCCAGCACCAATCTCGAGTGCTTGGCATGATCCTCCTTTTTCTTGGAAAAGACCAAAATGTCATCGAGATAGACCAAGACGAAGTCATTTGTGTAGGGGTTGAAGATGAAGTTCATCATGCGAGAGAATGTTGGAGGAGCGTTGACAAGGCCGAAAGTGTCAGGACCCCGATTCCAAGCCACCTCGATCTAGCCGGTAACACCTCATATCACATTGCGGCCTCACGCACGGTATCCCCATGGGTGTCGCCTTACCATGGCCTGGGACCGTTTGCGCCTTTTGGCTCATGTATATGATAGTGTCGCTAGCATCCATATGACAGAGAACCCGGGCCGACATGGCTAGTCGTGAACCCAAAGCGGCATAGACCTATGGAGACATGCATACATGAATCACATCGAGCATGTCGGTCATCAGCGAGTGAATCCGGGCTGTAGCACTGGGCTAACGGGACTCCAGGGAACCCGGGCTGTAGCAGGCTAGGCAGGACTCCGGAAGTCACCATGTGACATTTCCCCGTAGGGACAAACATAGGAAAAAAGTGAAACACATGCCGGCCAGTCAAGTGTCCTGAGCAGTAGTACTGGGCTAGCAGGACTCCGGTGAACCGGGCTGTAGCGGACTACTATGGCTTGAGGAGCACCAGACTACATTTCCCCATAAGAAAGGCTGCCAATTATAAACAACTAGATTGTCGGATCCCACACATACCAAGCATTTCAATCATACACACAATATGCTCGATATGTGTAAATACAACATGGCATCACAACAAAACTCTACAACTCAAGTACTTTATTTAAAGGCTCCAGGGAGCCATACATAACATGTTCATACAGGTAGGGGTCACATGGCCCGACACTCAAGTCATACAAGCATACAAGCACATGCGGAAGCAAATAGTCTGAGTGCAGACACTAGAAAGAAAGAAGGCTTCTCGAAGCCTGTTTATCTACATAGGGCCCTCCATGGCCAGGATCACCACCTGGGTGGCAAGTCACTCATCGACGTCGAGATCTACATAAAACCCATCGGAGGGGGCGGTGTTATCATCTGAAAATAGTAATTAAGCAAACATGAGTACAAAGGTACTCAGCAAGTCTTACAACAGAACCTACTATACATGCCCATTCTCAAGAAGGTGGTGGAGTTATTGCAGCAAGCCAGCTTTGACTCTTGGCTAAGCTATCCTACGAGACACCACTAGTAAAATAGTTTTCGCACACGAGTCCACTAATCACCAACACAATACTCCACCGGGGATCCTCCCTCGTCATCCTACGAGAGAGCCATCCTCGGTACTCACACTTATCTTGAGTTTTTTAGTAGTAACCATTAACTTGTCTATGAACTGTATAGACAACCAAGTAGTCCTTTACTGCGGACGCGGCTATTCGAATAGATGATGTTAACCCTGCAGGGGTGTACTTCTTCATACACGCTCTCACCACTTACCGCCGTTTACACGACATGTACTCGGCAACCTTCAAGCGGAAGCCCAACGAGGGTGTCGGCCACGGCCTACCTAAACACTCAAGTCTCCAGTCCAGGTTTATCGCCTATCCAGGTTCCATCCACAGGGAGTCCGGCCGAGGTTTCCACATACGGCCCCGAACGATGTGAACAGGGTCCCGAGACGCCAAACGGGCGCCCGGCATACCCGGCCATGGTGTATCTACCGCAACATAGCCCACCCCTAGGGTCAGCGCTACGCACGACCGCCAACACATAACCTACAAACACCAGAAACTATTTGCAACTCCTGGATAGAGTACTAGGGTGATTAAGAAGCCGAGAGGGTCAATTAAGGATCGCAATGCATGGTAGTAGCTGATTCTTAAAATCACACATACAGATCTCAGTTCTTAGGGACGGCCTCAATGAAACAACCCACCATGTACTCCTACATGGCCTCTCATCGATACCTTTACCAAATCATGTTCAACACATCCCTCACATTACCGACATAATCATTTCACTCTAGCCCATCACCCAGATGAACCAAACCTGACACAACTCTAGGCATAGCAGGCATATCAAGGTAGGAAACACATACATGGCTCAATCAACTCCTACACATGCTAGTGGGTTTCATCTAGTTACTGTGGCAATGACAGGTCATGCAGAGGATAAGGGTTCAACTACCGCAGCACACATCAGTTTGAAACGTTGTTGTCTTAATGCAGTAAAGGAGAGCAGAGGCGAGAACATGGGATTGTATCGATATGATCAAATGGGCTGCTTGCCTGATGGAGTGGTAGTAGGGTACTGCCCTTCAGTTGGATACTCGGAGATATCCTCGGAGGCAGAACCTACCACGAAGGACACACAGAACATAATCAACACATGACAATATGCAACAATATGATGCATGCTATGACATGGCAAAATGATGTGTCCTGCCTAATGCAATGTGAAACAAGTTGAAATGGGTCCATTTGAACCAAAGATTCAAATGGAAGTTAAAGTTCCTATGCATAATAAGTGTGTTAGCTTGTTTCACCTAAACAGCAAGGTTAAAGTGGTTTGTCATGCATGAAACCATTACAGATGGATAGATTGAATTTTTCTGATCATTTTTCATATATAATTTGTTTGATTTGGAGCTATGGTTGATTTTCTATGATTTTTAGAAGTTTTGGCTATTTTTTGGAATTTCCTATATAAGATTAAATCCAGAAAATGAATAATTGCATCAGCACTGCGTCATGCTGGCGTTAGAAGTCAACAGCGCCTGGTCCTGGTCAAACCTGACCAGTGGGGCCCACTGGTCAGTGACTCTGTGCACTAACTAAGCTAGTTAGTCCTAATTAATTGGGCAGGGCCCACTAGTCAGTGACTACTAACTAAACTAACCTAGTTAATTAGCACTAACCAGACTAATTAGTCGGGTGGGGCCCGCATGTCAGTGAGAGAGAGGGGGAGGTCAACCCGTGTCAGCGGGGTCAACCTCGCCAGTCAGCGGTCAAAGCCTGCCGGCGTTTAGCCGCCCACGTGGCCAGACGCGGCGGCGCGCTGCGGGATTTGCCCACAGGGCACCATTTGGCACGCGGAGAGCACCTACGTGGAGCTGGGACTCGCCTGCATCCAACCACGGTGGTGGTTTGGCCGGGGAGTGGCCGGAGCATCACCGACGACGAGCTCGGCGAAGGCCGAGGCTCGGGTGTGCTCGTGTTCATGGCTGCGGTGGCCTAGGCGATGCGGCGAAAGCACCTACAGCATCTACGGCGCGCGGGGAGTGTGACATGCACAAGCCCGTGACCAAATGGTCACCGGAGCATCACCGATGACGTGGTCAGGCGGCGGCGCGTTCGGGCACAAGAGGCGCGGCGTCTACGGTGTTCTAGGGGCGAAAAGAAAAGCACGGGGAGGTTCAGCAGCTCATAGGGAAGCCGCAGGGAGGGTCAGTGTGCTCGGGGAAGCTCGGGTGCGTCGGATCGACGACGATGATCGACGGCGGCCGAAGGTTGAAGATGACGGTGGCGGGGATGATGCAGGGGCTCCGGCGTCGTGCAGCTCGGCTGGTCGACATAGTCGACGATGGCGAACCGTCCGGACACGGTGAGACGGTGCGGGGACGGCGTTGGACGCGGCTGCGGCGAGCGGCGGCAACGGTGACGTCTCGGGCGACGTCGGGGAGGGCGAG
Organism: Triticum urartu; assembly: GCF_003073215.2. Taxonomy (NCBI): domain Eukaryota; kingdom Viridiplantae; phylum Streptophyta; class Magnoliopsida; order Poales; family Poaceae; genus Triticum; species Triticum urartu. The sequence continues at coordinate 133,289,320 of NC_053025.1, read as the reverse complement.
AGAGGGAACCAGAGAGAGAGCGAGTGTGTCTGGGAGCTCGGGGAGAGAGAGAGGGTTCATCCCAGGGCGACAGGTCGATGAGGGGAGCGGCTGGGCGGCGGGCGGCTGCGTGGCAAGCAGGATGTGCTCGCCGTCGAGCACCTGCCTGCCTGTGCTGGGGAGAGCAAGCAGCTCACTGGCACAGCAGGTGGGTTGGGCTGCTAGGTGGGCCGGCCAGGTGGGCTCAGGTAAGTGCTTTGTACTGTTTTCTGTTTCTCTTTTATTTATTTTCTGTACTGTGTTTTGAAATAGAATAAATACTATTTCATTTCCGAATACTCTGGAAATATTCAGAGGCACATTTGAGAATATTGTCAACTGCCTAAAAATGCTTCCAAGATTATTTGAGCACTTTAAAATATTTATAAGATTTAAAATGCCCAAATTCAAATACTTATGACTTGGTTCAAAAATCCAGAATGGCCCCATAAATTGTAGAACCATTTTTGGTAGAGGTTTAAACCAGAACCAAAAATGGTGGGCTTTTATGAAGGGCATTTTGGGTTCATTGAAATTCCAATTGTTGGAATTTAGCATTTTCAGGGGGGTGTTGGGGTTGATTATCCCCCATTTCAAGTTTAAAAGAAATTTAAACATGATGCACAAGTTCAACCAACCCTAATGCATAACAGGAAAGCAGGGATGTGACAGAAAGACATGAAAGTGTATTCATATGAACCATAGCTTGTTCTGAATGTTGTCTTGGGGATATCTTCTTCATGAATGTGAATCTGATGATATCCCATACGGAGGTCAAGCTTGGAGAATACTTGAGCACATTTGAGTTTTTCAAAAAGCTCATTGATGTTGGGAAGTGGGTACTTGTTCTTTATGGTCTTCTTGTTCAATGGAAGGTAGTCGACACAAAGTCGGTCCGTTCCATCCTTCTTGACAAAAAGAACACCACAACCCCATGGAGAAGAACTTGGTCGGATGATACCCATACGCTCTTGAATATCGAGTTGTTTCTTCAGCTCCTTCAACTCTTCTGGTCCAAGCTTGTAAGGACGTTTGCAAACAGGTTCCGTGCCAGGCTCAAGATCAATGACGAATTCAACTAGACGGTGAGGAGGCATTCCTGGAAGCTCTTCTGGAAAGACGTCTTGATATTCACAAACGACTGGAATCTGAGAAATGGCATCCAACTCGCCCTTCTCATTGAGAGAAAACAGTCAAATGGTATCGTCACGAGCGGCAAAGATGATTACATCCTCAGACGAATGTTTCAATTGAATCTGCCTGGCAGCACAATCAAGCTGAGCCTTGTGCTTATAAAGCCAATCCATTCCGAGAATAAGATCAATATCCGAGTCACCAAGAACATTAGGAGAAGACAGAAACTTATAGTCGCCCATCGTGATGGTAACATCCGGAACCATGGAGTTAGCGTTCATGCGTTTACCCGGAGAGACAACTGCTAACGAACTAGGCAAAACTTGGAAAGCCAACTCATTCTTAGAAGCAAATGGTCTTGAGATGAAACAATGCGATGCAACAGTGTCAAAAAGAACTTTTGCAGGAATATCGTTAACAGGAAGGTTACCCATGATCACTTCTGACGAGTCCTCTGCCTAAGCTGCGTTCATCATGTTGACCTTTGCAAACTTGGGATTATTCTTGACCACTGCGGTGCTGGCAGATCTCACAGGAGGAGGAGTAAGATGCCTCTGGTTGAAGCATTTGTTTGCATAGTGACCTTTCTGCTGACACTTGTTGCACGTGACCTCTGAAAGCGGACGGTGATACGGAGCACTTGATCTTGGAGCATGAGACGAAGTCTTGTTCTGAAAGCCTGGGTTGGGTGGGTGGGAAGATCCATTGCCACCTTTGCTCTTCTGCTGATAAGGCTGACGGAACGGAGGAGGAGGAGGCAACCAATACTTTTGCTTCTTAGTTGCCACTTGAGTTGAGGAAGAAGGAGTTGCATCCCTCACTCGTTTCTTGGAAGCATCGCACTTGAGATGAGTAGCCTCTTGCTTCAGTGCCATATTGTAGAACTCATCGTACTTCTTCGGCTCAAAAAGCACAAGGGCTAGCTGCAGATCTTCTCTGAGGCCACCTCTGAACTGATAAATCATGCTCTTCTCGTCTGGGACGTCTTGCTTGGCGAAACGAGCGAGCTTCTGGAACATGATGTTATACTGGTAAACAGACAAGCTGCCTTGCTTCAGATTGCGGAACTCCTCATGCTTGCTCTCAACAACACTCTGAGGAATGTGGTGAGCTTTGAAGTCTTGGCGGAATTCATCCTAGGTAATCACATGACCTCCTCTGGAATCTTTGTATTGCTGATACCACTCTGCAGCTTGGTCTTTGAGTTGGAATGAAGCAAACTTGACAAAGTCCTCAGGCCTGACGTTGCTGCACTCAAAATACTTGCAGATATCCACGAGCCAATCATCAGCGTCTGTTGCCTCGACACAGTTACTGAAGGTCTTTGGCTGGTTTGCGAGGAACTGGTTGAGTGTAGCAAACTGATTCTAATTGTTGTCATGACCTCGATTTCCTTGGTTGCGCTCTTGCAAGAGTTGCATGAGCATCTGCGTGTTGGCGTTGGTAGCGGCCATCACAGCTTGCCATGCCTCCGGAGGTGGAGGTGGTGGCGGTGGTTCAGGATTCTGACGCGTTGGAGGAGCCATCCTGAAGAAGGTGACATCCGTTAGCATCTTGAAAGACATATATTCAAGCTGAATCAAATGGATTGAAATTGCAACATATAGTCTTAACATCCGAACAAAATAAACAAATGCATTCCAAATTAAATGGTCACACTTCCATAAATTGAGAAGCCACTTAGATAGAGGTAGAAGAATAAAACAACAAGGTACGGATATGAACAAATACTTGGTAAGGATTACCCAATCACAAACCAAATATTTGCGGAAGAAATACTAGAGCTACATGAATTCCCACCTATGAAACTCCCGAAATTTTCCCGGTTATGCAATCAGGTGTTGGGGATACAGGGGAAGCATAATATCTCACCCAAAAAGTAGCAAATCCTACATCCAGCTGTATCCATCCTTCAACACATAACCAAGAAACCTTCGGAAATCATTTACCTCAACCTTCGAAAAGTAACCGTTATACAAGTTATGGCAATACTCCCGAACTCCCACCCCAGTACTGGGTGGCGTCGAGGTTATCTCACCAACAACTGCATAAAAGAGATTTTCGATGTCGGCGAAACTCGGGTCTCAACTCCCCGGAGCTCAACTCCCCGGGACACTGCCACAACCCCTAAATGTCAGGCGGCACCAAGAACAATGTTCTCGTCACAAATCCATCGGAACGATTCCAAGATACCCACGTGATCCTAAAAAATATTTAGTGAAATTTGAGAAGAGAAGAGTCAAAACTCTACGTCAGGATGCCTCACCAGTGCGATGAAGGGACTGAGGAGTAAAAAGAATCCTACTCTCCGATATATATAATCATAAAAGACTCAAAACATTATTCTGGACTCAACAACGCTAGCGATTCGATCAAGCAGGGGGATCCTAAGTCGGGGAAGGCTATGATTACCAACTTGTAACACCCGCGATGCGGCTATATCTCCCACGTGTCGGAGCACGACTTAGAGGCATAACCGCATTGTAGGCAATGTCGCAAGAGGGGTAATCTTTACACATCCCATGTACTGAATAAGAAAAGGGATACATAGTTGGCTTACAATCGCCACTTCACACAATATCACAAATATAGATTACAATCATCCAGATACAATCAAGGTCCGACTACGGAACCAAAATAAAGACAACCCAAAACGCATAATGTCCCCGATCGCCCCAACTGGGCTCCACTACTGATCGTCTGGAAAGGAAACGTAGTATCGTCCTGAGTACTCATCGAACTCCCACTTGAGCTCAGTCGTATCTCCTGGAACGGTATCATCGGCACCTGCATCTGGTTTTGTAAGTAATCTGTGAGTCATGGGGACTCAGCAATCTCACACCCTCGCGATCAAGACTATTTAAGCTTATAGGTAGGGAAGAAGGTATGAGGTGGAGCTGCAACAAGCACTAGCATATAAGGTGGCTAACTTACGCAAATGAGAGCGAGAAGAGAAGGCAAAGCACGTTCGAGAATCTATGATCAAGAAGTGATCCTAGAAATACTTACGTTCAAGCATAACCCGAGATCGTGTTCTCTTCCCGGACTCCGCCGAAAAGAGACCATCACGGCTACACACGCTGTTGATCCATTTTAAATAAGTTAAGTTTCAGGTTTTCTACAACCGGACATTAACAAATTCCCATCTTCCCATAACCGTGGGCATGGCTTTCGAAAGTTCAAATCCCTGCAGGGGTGTCCCAACTTAGCCCATCACAAGCTCTCACGGTCAACAAAGGATATTCCTTCTCCCAGGATGACCCGATCAGACTCGGAATCCCGGTTACAAGACATCTCGATAATGGTAAAACTAAACCAGCAAAGCCACCCGAATGTGCCGACAAATCCCGATAGGAGCTGCACATATCTCGTTCTTAGGGCACACCGGATTGTCCAAGGTTCCGGTAGGCCAGCCCAGAGTTTCCCCTGGTGGCCACCGGCAGCTGACAGGTTGGACCAACACTCAGAGGAGCACTGGCCTGGGGGTGTAAAATAAAGATGACCCTTGAGTCCGCGGAACCCAAGGGAAAAGAGGCTAGGTGGCAAATGGTAAAACCAATGTTGGGCCGTGCTGGAAGAGTTTTATTCAAGGCGAATTGTCAAGGGGTTCCCATTATAACCGAACCGCGTAAGGAATGCAAAAGTCAAGGAACATAACACCAGTATGACGGAAACTAGGGCGGCAAGAGTGGAACAAAACACTAGGCATAAGGCCGAGCCTTCCACCCTTTACCAAGTATATAGATGCATTAAAATAGACAAGATATAATAATGATATCCCAACAATAATCATGTTCCAACAAGGAACTCCAATCTTCACCTGCAACTAGCAACGCCATAAGAGGGGCTGAGCAAAACGGTAACATAGCCAAACAACGGTTTGCTAGGACATTGTGGGTTAGAGGTTTGACATGGCAATATGGGAGGAATGATAAATCAAGTGGTAGGTATCATAGCATAGGCATAGCAATAGAAAGAGCAACTAGCAAGCAAAGATAGAAGTTATTTCGAGGGTATGGTCATCTTGCCTGCAAAGTTCTCCGAGTTGACGTAAGCTTGATCCTCGTAAGCGTACTCAACGGGTTCCTCGATCACATACTCGTCTCTCGGCTCTACCCAAAGCAAGAACACAAGCAAAGGGAGACACAATCAACCACGGTGCAATGCGCAAGCACCACGATGCAAAACATGACATGATATGCGGGATGTGATATGTAATGCATATGCATGCTTCGGAAGGGAAAGATTGAACCAGGACTCAACTTGGCAAACCAATAGTGCCTCTGGAAAGATGAGTTGATTTCGGTCGAAATCGATATAAAGATCACGGGAATCGGATGCACGGTTTGCAAATGGCAAGCAAAACAATAATGGCACAAAGCTGCGATTAACAACACGAGGCCATCTAAATGCATCAAGAATAACAAGCTACTGCACTCTAACATAACAACAAAGCACATGGCAGTGATCCACTCAAGATTCTTGACAAAAGATGAACACTGAGCTACGGCTAAATCACACAATAGCAAGTTCAAACAAGCATGGCAAAAGTGTAAAAGATATCAGGTTCACAGACTTAGTGAAAATAACAATATGTCAGGATTTAACATCAGGAAGCAGTGTTTAGAGCAAGATAACAACATGCTACAGGAACATATCATGGCAAAGCAAGGCATGGCATAAACTACACAAAGCATATAACAAAAGTCCCTTACTGACCACAAGACAAAAGGGATCAGAAAATACAATGGCAACCATGTGAATATAGCAAGTTTCGTTAACAGATTCAGACTTGGCAGAAAACCGGAACATGTCAAAACAGAATTACGTAGGCATGTTTGCGTGCTCGATGCACTCACCACAAGGCATTGCATGACAAGTTAAGCATACACCCAGCAAGTAGACATGTTAAATAAGCTAGCCATGGCTAGAATACTCTCATAGCATGCGTGGATCAACTACAACAACCTCGGCAAAATTGAATAACATGTAAACAATCTGCCAGAAACATTTTTATAGCAAAAGTAGAGCAATATTGAGTCATTCTAGGGTGCTCCATAATTGCAAATAAAGACATGGATGGATAGAGCATAACAATATCTCCAAAACATCCTTACTGAACATGCTCAAAAGAGGCGTGGATCACTCTGTAGCAACAAGAATACATGGCATAAAAATATCATCAGGGAAATGACTTAGAAGAATTCTAAGTCCCTGAAATCAGCAACATCACGAGAGCTACTTTGCATGCTTGTGCTAGTCACCACAAAGATCACAAAAATACATGGCATACACCCCTGTAAAGATGGCATGTCATACAACAAAACACATGTAGGGCTCAAGTTCATAGGAGCCACACATTAAACATGGCAAAAATGACAAATGTCCATAATCTGTTAAGAATCTGAAACTAACATTACATAGCACTCTTGCAACAGCATTTAGGGCATCAAGATGAACTCAAATGAACATGGTGGAATGGAATGAAATGAAGTGCACATCCACACGAACAATTTGATATGCTACACGTCCAGAATGGAGCCACAGATGCAAAGTTATGATGCGATGAAAAACACTAAAAATAGTTGGAACTTAGGCAGAAAACGGGTCAACCTCTAGGGTTTGACTCAAATCAAGATCGCACGTGGATCGAGGTTCGACGGGGCTCGCCAGAATCCGCGCCGGAGGAGAGGGAGTCGACCGGAGAGGCGCGGGGGAGGCAGATCTGGCGCCGGGGAGGCGCGCGGGGCGCGGGACCCGACCGGGGCGGCGAGGTTGGTGGAGACTGGGCTCGACGGCGGCGCTGCAGTAGCTCCGGCGCGAGGGCGGCGGCGCAGGCGGCGTCGCGGAGGCGCGGGCGGTGGCGAGGCGCGGGTGTGGGCGGCAGCAGCTGGGCTCGGCGGGCCCGACGCGGGCTCGCGGGCCGGCGGCGGCGGGAGGCAGCGGCGCTGCCACGTGGCAGCGTAGGAGTGGGCGGCGGAGATTTGTCCGGCGCGGACCGGACGTGTCCGGCGCGCGGAGGGAGCGGGGCTAGGGCTAGGGTGGTATTTGATCCGGGATTTTGAGGGAGGCACCTATTTGTACCTAGAGGGAGCTAGGAGGCTCCAACTGAGGTGCGGTTTTCGGCCACGCGATCGTGGTCGGACAACGGAGATGATGGAGGGCGTTTAGCTGGACTTTGGGCCACTTTGGAGAGGTGTTGGGCTGCAACACACACGAGGCCTTTACGGTTCCTCGGTTAATCGTTGGAGTATGAAACGAAGTCCAAATGGCACAAAACTTGACAGGCAGTCTATCGGTAGTAAACCAAGGCCGCTTGGCAAGTCTCGGTCCAATCCGAGAACGTTTAACACCGCACACGAAAAGAGGCAAAAGGGACATCGGAGGATGTAGAAGCGCCGGAATGCAAAACGGACAACGGGTAAAATGCTCGGATGCATGAGACGAACACGTATGCAAATGCGATGCACATGATGACATGATATGAGATGCATGACAAAGACAAAAACAACACGAAGACAAAACCCAACAACGAGGAATATCATAACTTAGTGCCGAAAATGGCAAGAGTTGGAATACAGATATGGCAAGTTACATACGGGGCGTTACACACACCTAAGAACCCTAATGATATTTCTATTTCTGATGCTGAAACACAATCTGGTGATGAACATGAACCTAGTGATAATGTTAATGATGATGTTCATGTTGATTCTCAACCTAGCAATAACAATGATGCAGAAATTGAACCTGCTGTTGATCTTGATAACCCACAATCAAAGAATCAACGTTATGATAATAGAGACTTCGTTGCTAGGAACCACGGTAAAGAAAGAGAACCATGGGTTCAAAAACCCATGCCTTTTACTCCTAAACCATCCAAGAAAATGGATGATGAGGATTTTGAGCGCTTTGCTGAAATGATTAGACCTATCTTTTTGTGTATGCGTTTGACTGATATGCTTAAAATGAATCCTTATGCTAAGTATATGAAAGATATTGTCACAAATAAAAGGAAGATACCGGAAGCTGAAATTTCCACCATGCTTGCTAATTATACTTTTAAGGGTGGAATACCAAAGAAACTAGGAGATCCCAGAGTACCAACTATACCATGCTCCATTAAAAGAAACTATGTTAAAACTGCTTTATGTGATCTCGGAGCTGCTGTTAGTGTTATGTCTCTCTCTTTATATCATAGACTTGATTTGAATAAGTTGACACCCACTGAAATATCTTTGCAAATGGCTGATAAATCAACTGATGTACCTATCGGTATTTGTGAGGATGTGTCTGTTGTGGTTGCAAACGTTACTATTTTAACGGACTTTGTTATTCTTGATATTCTTTAGGACAATAGTATGTCTATTATTCTTGGTAGAACCTTTTTGAATACTGCAGGGGCTGTTATTGATTGCAACAAAGGCAATGCCACTTTTCATGTTAATGGTAATGAGCATACGGTACACTTTTCGAGGAAACAACCTCAAGTCCACAGTATAAATTCTATTGGAAAACTTCCAACGATTATTATTGGAGGTTTTGAATTCCCTCTTCCTACTGCCAAGAAGAAATATGATATTCTTATTGTTGGGGACGTGCATATCCCTGTTGAGGTAACTTAGTGTTATTCAAAAATTCTCCGATTTCATGCGATTCGGAAAGAGTTTGTTAACAAGACTTGATCAACCTTGTTAGTAGATTCCTTTTGATGAGCATGAGATGGATGAAGTTAGAAAGCACAACTCTCTGTACCCTCCTTTTACTTTCTGTTATTTAGATTAAATAAAGCAAAAATAGTATTTTCTGTCTGTTTTCTAAATCATCCTTGTAATAAAAATACCCCAAAAATAAAAGTTCTCCAAATGTCCTGAAAATTTTAGATGATTTTTTGTAGAATATTCGAGAATTATTGGCACTCAGAACACACTAGGGGCCACACCACCTGGCCACGAGGGTCCAAGGCGAGCCCATCCCCCTGGGGCGTGCCCCTGCCTCGTGGACCCCATGTTGGCCCCCTCCACTTATTCCAGCACCCACACACTCTGTCTTCCTCCAGAAAAAATCATCCACCAGCTCAAACCCGAGTTCTAGCTCATCTTGCTGCCATTTTCGATCTCCTTGCTCAAAGCTCCATTCACAAAACTGCTTTGGGGGATTGTTCTTCGGTATGTGACTCCTCCAATGGTCCAATTAGTTTTTGTTCTAGTGCTTTATTTATTGCAAATTTTTGCTGCTTAGGTGACCCTGTTCTTGAGTTTGCATGTCAAATTTATGTGGTCAAAAGTAGTTTTAATGCATGATATGGCCCCTAGGCACTTGTAGGAGTAGTTGCTATCAATCTTGTTGAGTTTGGTTCGTTTTTATTTTGAGTCACTAAAAATTTCAGAAATTTTTCAGAGAAATAAAATGATGAAGAGATTGTTGAGGGGCTCTTCGAGCCGAAGCTCGAAGGATAAGCAAGGTGAAGAGAATAAGAAGCCCAAATATAATATCCCTCGCACCGCGGAGGTTCGGCCGTGCGAATGGCCTTGTGATGAGTACTTGAGAGCAGCCGGGATATATGAGGACTTCTATTATTTAGCTGAGAATGCAGGCCTCATCGTCTTCCTTCGCGACCAGCATGAATAGTATCTCCTCCTCACTAATATTTTCGTGCAAATTTTTTACTTTCATGCTAAGAAATCACCACCTTCATTGGAATTTCACTTATATGATGAGCTTAAGGAGATGTCACTATATGATTTTTGTCGGGTCTGTAAGATACCCTTTGCGGGCAGCATAGAGGAACCACATCATAATGATGTGGAGGGGTTTATTGATACAATTGCTGCAGGGGAAACGAGGAAAGTTTCCGATGCAAGAATCACTAGCATACATTTTATTGTTCTGCGTTACTTTGCATTATTTGCTAGTAGATGCTTAATTGGTCGCGGGAACAGTGGAAATCTTAGTGCCCCTGATATTATTATTTTGCACCATGCTTTGTTTCGTGATACCACTTTCAGTTTAGGCGCTATTGTTGCTAAACGATTAAATTTGAACCAAACAAAGGGTCCCATCTTCGGAGGCATCTTTGCTTCGCGCCTTACTGCACACTTTGGGATACCTATTAGGCATTATGAGAAAGAGGAAAAGTTATTGCCCCCTATTTCTCTAGATTATAAGAGTATGGTAGCACATGATTTTATTATTAAAGATAAGAAGAAGATGCTTAAGTATAAATTGATTTTTGATAAAAACTACTATGAGATTATTAACTTGCCTGCGCCCTCTTTGTTTAACATATTTTAAGGCACGTACCTCATTTTGCCGGAGGCCGTTCATGCACACTGGAGCCTGACACCAGCTCCAAAGCCTGAGCCGGAGCCACCCCTTGACCATTATCGACAGTCGGTTTATCAGTGGGATCCGAAGGAGAACACCAACCAATGGCACCTAGAGGACACTCCTTCATACACTTGCGAGGGTAGCTTTGAGCCATGGCCCTAGACCAACTTAGGCCAAAAGCCTAAGCTTGGGGAAGTACGTATTTCTCACCGACTGTCGGGGATATACCCCGCGGTATGACCCGGCCGGAATCATGACCCGGCCGGGCTTGGCGACTCACCAGAGACCTGGCTGGAGCTTGGCGACTCACTGGCGATCCGCCCGGACATGGCGGTTTACATGTAACCCGCCTGAACAATTTGACTCACTGGAGACCCGGCAGGCAGATCAGACGGACGACAAGGCCCAAGGCCCAGCGGGCCGGCTTATACTCTGGTGGGCCGGCTTAAGAGGAAAGGGATGACGAATATTTCCTTTACGAGGAAGCAAGACCCGGACTTGTATTCAACTTGTGAGAAAGGATAGACTAGTCCTAGTCCTACTAGGACTCCACATGTAACCCTCCCCTTCAACATATATAAGGAGGGGCAGGGCTCCCCAAAGAGGGACATAAAATAATCTCTAGGGCTAGACACAAAGGGGGAGCCGGCTTATGCGGTGACTCTCTCATGAGCATAATGAGATCTAGCCACAAACAACATGTAGGGTTATTATCGGATGATGTTTTCCAGGGCCCAAAGCTGTCTAAATCCTTGTCTTATGTTGCGTCTCTCGATTCTACTCAACCCCTCGCAAGCTACTACAAAGATGCGTTGGCCTCATGACTAAATCCTCACACTAGAACATCTACCGTGACAATTCCACGACAGTTGGCGCCCACCGTGGGGCTTGCGCACGGTGGTGTTGAGCTCTCGGAGGGATCTTTCCGAGGGATCGAGAAACTTGCAATTCATCGGATGAAGAAAATTTCTAGAAATTAGGGTTGCATCAGGTGCGCCACCACAAGGTTGCCGAGTTGATAATACTGGCGATGCAATTCAAAGACAGATTAAATTTTTTGGAGCACTCACGCGTCGGCGAGACCGACGGGATTTTCATCAAGCGCCACCATGATCTGGGAACACGGACACGTTTTCTATAGGGTCACTTCAAATCTGGATGCAGGGTATTGCCTTGGGTTTGGTCAAGTATTAAGACAAGTTAATTATTGGTAGGTCATGATCAAACTAGCACCTCAAACGCAAAAATAGAAAAGAAGAAGAAGACAACAGTCCATGACTGGGAAAGCAGAGAGGACCACGAACTCGGACTCCGCCTTGAGCCGCCCATGTGAATCCGCTGCCGAGTCGCTGCCTGGCAGCCGCCGGCCAATGCGCCTGTTTCCTGAGCCGCGGCTTTGCTCCGCCAAACTGTTGCCGCTGCACCCCTCCTTGGCATCGCTCCTTCACTGCTAAGGCCTGTTTTGAGCGACCTAGCCTTGCCCGCCCGCACGCCCGGACCGGGTCATTGTTCCGGTCGGCTCCTGCACACCCCTGCTGGCCTACACGCTTCTGGCCTGCGGCTTACGCGCTCGCGCGCCCCAGCCGCCTGCTCGTTGGTTTGACTCCGACTTACCGTTGATCCGCTGTGCCCGCGCGACTGAGTCGCCCGCTCGTCGGTTTGGTTCCGCCTCGCCGTCCATCTGGACGCCCGCTAGCTCTGCCCGAGGCACCGCATTTCCGATTCTCCGGCCTCGCTCTGAGTAGCCATCGGGCTTGTATAGCCATTCGCGCTAGGACTCTCTCTTCTGCGCTAAGCCGCCTCGTCTCGTGCTTGAGACACAGTCTGCCTAAGTCGCTGCAACAGGCTCATCCTCCGCCCTCCTTCTAGCACCCGCCACCGAACCGCCTTCCGATTCTGTTCCATCGTTCAAGGGAGGATCTGAGACAGTCATTCAAAACCTGATGCCGACACAGATCTGGAGCAGTTTACTAGTACTCCATAATGCTAGCTGAAGAAGAGTTCACATGAAATCCCAAGCACCACTAGTATCTGCACAAAAATTGAGGGCTAATTGATTTTGAGCACATGTACCTAAAAAGGGAAAAGGAAAAGAAGATGGTGTGGTGAAGGAAAATTGGTCCTCTACGTAAAATCACCCAAAGATTCAATGGCCTTCAGTCTTCAATTACTGTGCGTAGCCACGTTTCCAAACTACAGAGTCGCCGCTGCGGGCCTGATTCCCCTGTCGTTGTTGAGTCGCCCTCGGGCCTCGCTGCTGCTAAATCGCCACCACACTCGCCTCCTGTCCAAGTCACCTTTGCGTAGAGCCACCGTCTGCTCCAAGTCACACCCCGCTTCTAAAGCCGTCGGCCATGCGGCTGCTGCGAGTCGCCCGGCCGACGACGAGTATGTGCTTTGGCCAAGCCAAGCCGCGGTTCCATTTTTGCCTCCATCCCTTGAGCCTCAAGTCACCGTCGCCCGGGTCTCATCCCGCAACCTCCGCTTCCATGTGGCCTTGCCTTATTCAAACCGCCGTCGCGCCTCGCCTGTTTGAACTGACCTACGCCGGCTGCTCTGCAGTTCACCGGCCGGCCGCTGGTTCCTTTGCCTCCGCACGCCGTTGAGGTGCCTACCTTGATCCACTGTCCACGCGCTCGGGCTGAGTCGCCCTCGGGCCAACTCCGGTGTGCCCTATACGACCGCTCCAGCCGCTTCTTCCGCTGCGACTCACCTCCGCTTTGACAAGGTGCCGCCTGCTGGCGTGATCTTGTCTCGCTAGTACAAAGCAAAAGAAAATGGAGGGTTCAGCCGGAGGATAATGGAGATGTGCATGCATGCATGTTGATTCGAGGGATCCCAATGGGTAAGTACTAGTGTTATGTTTACAGCAGGCCGATGGCAGTCAAAATGCTGGATTAAATCCCAAAGAACAGAAGCAAAGTACACTGGTACATCAATTATGTTAAGGCTGATTTGATTAATTATCGATGGACTACTACCACACGTGGAGGCCTGGATCATTATTCTTTACAAAAGGTGTCACACAAAGGGCGCGCGCCAGCATTGTTTTTACAATAGCGCTGTTCTATGCTGCTTGACGGATACGTGAACAAGTCGCCGCCCCTGCTGCATCAACATCTGCGATTAACCCGCTTATCTGCGCCCGCTTACAATGTAGTGGCCGACTCATCTGTTTGCTCTCGCGACCGACTTGGCCGTGATTAATTTCAGCTTCACCATGGTGATCATCTACTTCACGGTGGATAATTCCTAGCCTAACATATCAGGTGATATTCATCCAGTATATATCTATATTGCATATTGTTTTCTTTAAAAGAACAATTACTCTGCCTTGCAAGTTCTCTAATGCAAAACAAGTTGTCTACTGCAAAAAGGACTATTATATCGCTGAGTTGATGAATGACTCATACCGGTTTATATCATGGTCAAGCATGGAGAGTCTCAAGCCAACTCCTCGAGTAGTCTTAAGACTCAGGGGCTATGATGACATGATTTAGCAAATATCATGAGATTCAAGACCCCGGGTCATTGGAGGGAAGATAACCCGGCCCCGGAGGCTACCGCCATATTGCTAAAAATTTAAAGGCCGTCAGAAAATTTCTGGCTCACAATGATGCTTCGATTTACAATCCGGCTCAAGGTAAACCTGTCTCCCACAAAGCTTTGAAGCTCTAAATTCTAGTTTGAAATTCCAGTTTAAAAAGAATTCATCTCTCGCAAGTTCGAGTTTTCAGAAAAAAAAATTATACGGGCCAAAGAATGTTTGTTGCACAGCACAACTCAAACATAGGAACCCGGCAAGCACAGCTCAGAAATATATCACTTGGGGGCTTCCGGCTTATTAAGATAAGCTATGATTACCCTTTGATCCGACTCATAGCCACATTTACAGGTCATTTGGGGGCTTCCTGTTCAAACATAGGTCGTATTCGAAGCAAAGAGAACATAGCTGTCGGTACCCTTTTGATCGGCACACTGCCAAACTCACTAGGGGGCTTCTTGATCATATTCGAATCATAGCTTAACCCCTTTTGGGTCCGACTTGGATCATATTCAAATCAGGGTCGTTAAAAACCTCTCAAGGTCATTTGGGGGCTTCCTGTTCAAACATAGATCGTATTCAAACCAAAGAGAACATAACTGTCGGTACCCTCTTGATCGGCGCAACGCCAAAGCCACTGGGGGCTACATGATCGTATTCGAATCCTATCTTAACCCCTTTGGAATGGTTTACTGATCGTATTCGAATCAGAAACCTCAATTATTATTTGGTTTAAGTTTTTGCGAATAATCTTTGGTTTTGTCTTGAGACCTTTTTGCTCATATCTGAAGTATATATATGTGGTTTCTATTAACCCGGCTCTACTTTTGACGATAAGTCACCATATATGACAATCATAAATATTTGGAAGTACTGGCTTCTAAGGATTGGGTTATCACCCTTACTACATAGGTCATGTAAACCGGCAGTACAAATTAAATATCACAATGGTTATATGTGGGATATTATGATCCGCCCTGTGTTAAACCGCCAGGGGATCTTGTGATTTACTTATGTGCAGGATAAGACTACATTTGAGTAGTTACCCGCCCTGGCTTTTGACGTTAAGTCACCAGGGCATATGTTGTTTAAACTCTATGCAGGATTTACAGAGCTATGATTTACATAAAGGATTAAGTTCCAGCCCATCATCAAAGATTGAAATTGGTGTCTCAAAAGGGTTATCAATTATTGATTTTCTCAAAGGCTATAAGCCGCCGGGTTATAAAAATTCCGGCTTACAATGGAGGCATATTAAATCGCCATCGGCCAAGAACCGCCGGGTATTTAAACTCCGGATTTACTTGTCAACAGATAAGTCCCGAGTCGCTGTAGGCTTACGACCCGACACTTGGGGGCTACATTATTCAGTTTGATATCACATCAAATATGCAAGTCCCATGTCACTGCCAGCATGCACCATGCCACTTGGGGGCTAATGCAAAGACAATTTTACTGGCCTTATTAAAGACCCAACTCATCACATCATAACGAGCCGGCCCTTGGGGGCTACCAATTGCTCCTGTTAACAATTCAAGGTACACAAGTTTTATTCCATTATATTGAAGGGTCCACTTCTCAGTTGGTAAAGCACAAAGCTCTTAAACTTATTGACGTGGGTTCAAGCCCCATGATGGGGGTTACATCATATGATGTTCTTTTCAAAAGAAGTATATATAAAGTCCCAGCTCAATATTATCTTACTGAGCCGGCCCTTGGGGGCTACACGTTGTTGTCCAAGTCTATATGATCATATTTATAAAGTCCTTGCTCATTATTGCATAATGACCCGGCCCTTGGGGGCTACACTGGTTATAGTTTTTTATGAGTATAAGGCAATTACAAGTCCCAGGTTGCTACAAGTATGACAACCCGGCACTTGGGGGCTACATATATGGAGTATTCAGTCTTTACTAGTGACTAAGATGAACAACATGGATTTCTTCAAAGTGGCAGTATTTATATTGAAGCAAGTTTTAAGTCATCACTTTGTTTCTGCTCAAGACTTGGGGGCTACAGGTAATATGGATATAAGGGAGAAAAAATCTTCAAATTATCAGTTTTGAGTAAATCAGATTGACCCTGCGTCACCAATAACTATGACCCTGCGTCGGCAACAATTATGACCCGGTGTTATCAATATTTACAAACCGGATATTTTGGCAATGATAAACCGGCAAGTTCTACAAGGCGGTTGAAAGTCAGATGAGTTTTTTCAAGACCAATATTTTTTAAACCGGCGCTTTGGAAGACGATTCAAGTGGATTATTTATTATAACATTTCTCTATAAGATACCAATGTTCACAAATTGGCTCTAAAGCTGGCCTATTGACCCGGATTTCTCAAAAGAAGTATCTGGATTTTTGCATTGGCAAGGTTTGGACATATCTGTTAAAAGAGATTTGCTATAAGATCTTTGAGTATGCATCCAGGAGGAAATGACAAGGACTTAAAGATGATCAAGTGCCGGTTCAGGAAAATATTTAACCCAGAGCACAACATATCAAGTTTGTTCTTGTGTTTATTTTACAGGATCAGTTTAACATGGATAAATCCAAATTAAACTGGGGGCTAATGTCAGGGATATACCCCGCGGTATGACCCGTCCGGGCTTGGCGACTCACCAGAGACCTGGCTGGAGCTTGGCGACTCACTGGCGATCCGCCCGGACATGGCGGTTTACATGTAACCCGCCTGGACAATTTGACTCACTGGAGACCCGGCGGGCGGATCAGACGGACAACAATGCCCAGCGGGCCGGCTTATACTCTGGTGGGCCGTCTTAAGAGGAAAGGGATGACGAATATTTCCTTTACGAGGAAGCAAGACCCGGACTTGTATTCAACTTCTGAGAAAGGATAGACTAGTCCTAGTCCTACTAGGACTCCACATGTAACCCGCCCCTTCAACATATATAAGGAGGGGCAGGGCTCCCCAAAGAGGGACAGAAAATAATCTCTAGGGCTAGACACAAAGGGGGAGCTGGCTTATGCGGTGACTCTCTCATGAGAATAATGAGATCTAGCCACAAACAGCATGTAGGGTTATTACCGGATGATGTTTCCCGGGGCCCGAAGCTATCTAAATCCTTGTCTTATGTTGCGTCTCTCGATTTCGCTCAAACCCTCTCAAGCTACTACAAAAATGCGTTGGCCTCACGACTAAGTCCTCATACTAGGACATCTGCCGTGACAATTCCACGACACTCACATTACATTCATTTCACACACTCATTCCAGTTGTTGGTGCTCATACTTTTTCATTGTACTATCCATGCTAGTTTAATTTCTTTTTAAGCCTTCTTCTTGTGTGTTTGAAAAAACCCTAAGAAAAACCAAAAAAATTAGTTGTAGCTTTTACCTAGTTTACTTTCCATGCCTAGTAGTAGTAATTAAAAAGAAAACCCAAAAAGATTTCTCGTTCTTCTTTTGCTTGTTGGGAGCTTTCCCATGTAAATAGTTTTGTTTCTTTTCTTTTCTTTGGGGGTCGAGAGGAGAATACCATGATGAAAATGTTGAGTGGCTCTCATATGCATTATTGTTGATCTAACAAAGAGCCCATATTACCTTGTCTTCTCCCTTGTATTGAATGCTTGCAGATTCCAGCTTAGTCCAATGCATGTGCACTATTATTATTATCCACACCGTTCGGTCGTGCAAGTGAAAGGAAATAATGACGATATATGATGAACTGATTGAGATGAGAGAAGTTGGTATGAACTCGACCTATCTTGTGTTTTGTAAATATGATTAGTTCATCATTCCTGATTCAGCCTATTATGAATGAAACATGTTTGCAATGACAATTAGAGATTATAGTTGCTCATGCCATGCTTAATTAACTAGGAATTTATAATGGTTTACCTTGCGTGCCAACATGCTATTAAAACGGTTGTGATGTGGTATGATAGGGTGGTATCCTCCTTTGAACAATTCGGGTGGCTTGACGTGGCACATGTTCATGCATGTAGTTGAAACAAAATCAACATAGCCTCCACGATATTTATGTTCATGGTGAATTATATCCTACTCATGCTTGCACTCAGTGTTGATTAATTTTAATGCATGTTCATGACTGTTGTCGCTCTCTAGCTGGTCGCTTCCCAGTCTCTTTCTAGCCTTCACTTGTATTAAGCGGGAATACTGCTTGTGCATCCACTTCCATAAACCCCAAAAGTTATTCCATATGAGTCCACCATACCTTCCTATATGCGGTATCTACCTGCCGTTCCAAGTAAATTTGTATGTGCCAAGCTCTAAACCTTCAAATGAAATTCTGCTTTGTATGCTCGAATAGCTCATGTATCAACTAGGGCTGTCTATATCTTCCATGCTTGGTGGGTCATTCTCATGAGGAGTGGACTCCGCTCCTCATTCACGAGAATATGGCTGGTAACCGGGATGCCCAGTCCCATGCTAAATTAAAATAATTGCAAACAAAACTCCCCCATGATTGTTGTTAGTTGGAGGCACCCGCTGTTTCAAACAAGCCATGGATTGATGTTTGTTGGTGGTAGGGGGAGTATAAACTTTACCATTCTGTTTGGGAACCGCCTATAATGTGTGTAGCATGGAAGATATCGAGATCTCTCGATTGTTATGTTGACAATGAAAGTATGCCACTCAAAATATTATTCATCTCTGTTTCAAAAATCGAGCTCTGGCATCTCTACAAATCCCTGCTTCCCTCTACAAAGGGCCTATCTATTTACTTCTATGTTGACTCCTCATCATCTTATTAAAAAGGCACCAGTTGGAGAGCACCGCAGTCATTTGCATGTATTACTATTAGTTTACATTGACTATGTCTGTGACTGGATCTCTTTTACCATGAATTACAATGTTTAGTCAGTCCTTGGACTTCAGAGGTGCTCTGCATTTATGTTTTGCGGTCTCAGAAAGGGCTAGCGAGATACCATCTTGTTATATCATATTATGATTGTTTTGAGAAAGTGTTGTCATCCGAGATTTACTATTATTGCTCGCTAGTTGATTATGCCATTGATATGAGTAAACATGAGACCTAAATGTTATTGTGAATATGGTTAGTTCATAATCTTTGCTGAAAACTTGAATGCTGGTGAGGGAGTCCTGGATTAGGGGTATCCGGACAGCCGGATTATATCCTTTGGCCGGACTGTTGGACTATGAAGATAAAAGATTGAAGACTTCGTCCCGTGTCCGGATGGGACTCTCCTTGGCGTGGAAGGCAAGCTTGGCAATACGGATATGTATATCTCCTCCTTTGTAACCGACCTTGTGTAACCCTAGCCCCCTCCGGTGTCTATATAAACCGGAGGGTTTTAGTCCGTAGGACAACATACAATCATACCATAAGCTAGCTTCTAGGGTTTAGCCTCTCCGATCTCGTGGTAGATCAACTCTTGTACTACTCATATTATCAAGAATAATCAAGCAGGACGTAGGGTTTTACCACCTTCAAGAGGGCCCGAACCTGGGTAAAACATCGTGTCCCCTGCCTCCTGTTACCATCCGCCTTAGACGCACAGTTTAGGACCCCCTACCCGAGATCCGCCGGTTTTGACACCGACATTGGTGCTTTCATTGAGAGTTCCACTATGCCGTCGCCGTAAGGAAGGATGCCTCATCTCGTTGTTAAAAACAACATTACCGCCGGGGGAGCCCTGGCTGTCGGCCAAACTCTCCGGCTTGGCAGTTTCATCATGACCGCCCGTTCGGCCGCTGCACCGACGATGACCTCTCGGGTCATCAAAAACAGCCTCCACGTCGGCTCGGAATTCACCAAGCAGATGGATCCAATGGAGCTCTCTTCCCTAAACGAGCTCTTGGATCGTATCGCCGCCTTGAGAGTCACTACAGACTATGATCGAATTGGGCTTAAACCCGATCAAAGGGAGATTAACTCTCCACCGGTCACCCATCATATTGCGGTGGTGGAGGAACAATGCGGCGATTCTTCCTCTATCTTGAGGACTAACTATGTCTGGATTCCTGACCTCTCCAAGCCGGATACTCATTTATGGGAGGACATCACCCAAGCCCTGAACCTAGAGTCAGGCAGCGGGCCAGACTTATCGAGCAACACTCCGGAATCCAAACTTCCAAGATTGGAAACTCCTCGGCCCCTGGGTCTCAGATCGGGTAGGGGTTCGGACTCAAATCCACCCACCCACCCAGACATAAACAATCTTTCCCACATCAGGCAAGAGCCCCATGAAACAGTACATCATTATTGGGCTAGATTCCTCCTTGTGATGAACAAGGTTAAGGACTGTCGCGAGGAAGACGCAGTCTCATTTTTCTGCAATAACACGGACAAGGGAATCCTTAACGCCTTAAGTCGCCGTGACATACCACGCTTCGCTGACTTGGCGTCCATAGTACGAAAGTATTGTGCGATGGAAAGCGCCTGGAAAACCGAAACGAAATTTTGGGATAATCCGGCTCGGAATATACACCCAGTCTGAAGTAAAAGGGTGCACTATCATAAGACATCTGAGTTAGTTACAAAGAAACAAAAACCCTCTACAGGGCATGGAACCGTATTGGAGG